>NC_133342.1:2010400-2207900 GCF_030506205.2 Paramisgurnus dabryanus
GGAGCTTGAACCTGAGACTCGGCTCGAGCCCCAAGTTCAGAACCCCCCCCCCCCATTGTAACACTGAGCAGATAGAAAAGGGCAAGATAAAGGAGGAGAATTGGGGAGGAGGAGGGATGCCGGATGAATCGTCAATATGAGGCGTGGAGATTAAGGGCCCTATTTTAACGATCTAAGCGCATTGTCTAAAGCGCACAGCGCAACATCTAAATTGGCGTGTCCGAATCCACTTTTGCTAATTTAACGACGGGAAAAATGGATTTTGCGCCGAGCGCATGGTCGAAAAGGGTAGGTCCTATTGTAATGGGAGTATTTTGGGCGTAACGTGCAATAAACCAATGAGAGTCTCTGCTCTCATCCCCTTTAAAAGCTAGTTGCGCTGGCGTTATGTCTAATCCCTATTTAGATGACGGACTTTGTAAACTGAAAAAATAAGCGGAGGAAGAAGATCCCCAGTTTAAGATTAATGTTAAATAATTGTGTTGTTTTTCACTTGTATTGAAATTGTTATTTTTTTATCAAAACCTTTAAAACCCGTTTTCTTTTAGTCATGGAAGTAAAAAGCAGGCTTGTAATTGCTTTTAATGTATGGCTATCCAATATCATCAAAAAATTATTTACAAGCATGTAAGATAAGGTTTGTACTCTAAAAATACTTTATTTGTAATAAACAGGAGATAAAGAATTTACAAACGGCTCTCCTCACGTTTCAGCACTTTGGACAGCGTTTTTTTTTAGCAAAGAGTTTTTTTAAGCATTACTTAAAAATGTTTCTCATCTCACCATATCCACAGGTACAGAGTCATCATAGACAATAAATCCGTGAGGTAGCATTAAAAAAAAAAACATTTAAAAACAGACGCATTTGTTTAAAGCAAAGCATTTATTTACTTACCAGGCTGCAGGTGAAGCAGCTCTTTGCGCCTTCTAACGTCTCATAATCTGTCCTCATTTATGTCCAAGAGATTCAATAATAATCTTTTACATTCAATCCTTTAATCTTTCATATTTAAAAGCATTTTTGTGCTGCTGCGCATTATGTACCTTGTGATAAGCAAACCCGCGTTGTCCTCCCGTGTTTAGGCGCATTTTACTAATGCGCTCTTTAAATAACATAAAACACATTGCGCCATTGACTTTAGACTTTAGACCAGGTTTTTGTTGGTCAATGGCGTAGTCTATTTTAGTTGCCTCAAAATAGCAACGCGCCAACAATGCGCCTGAACACACCTCGTTTTCAGACCAGAACGCCCATGGGCGCAAAAGGGGGCGCAAATGCAATTGCTATTTAAACAACGCGGCGCTAAACGTGAAAATTAGGGTGGAAACTAGCGAAAGACACTTGCGTCGCGCATTGCGCTGCATTGCGCCGGGTGTAAGATAGAGCCCAATCTCGCTTAAATAGGCTCTCGAGATGATTGACACGACTGAATGTTTTAGGCTCCTCCCGAACCTACATTTAGAACTTAATTTAGTGTAAATTGGCAGGTTGGACAAAGCCAACTTATAGTATAAGATCTGTATTAAGTTGTATTTGGGCGACTGTAGGGGCTACATGAGTACTTTTTAACAAGAGCACGTAAGCATATAGTGGCATTGTTAAACTGCTTTAGCAATTAACCTCCGGTTATTGTATGACAGATTAATTTTCAACCTTAACTAAGTTGTACCTAATCGCACTGTATGTGGGCCATGAAAGTGATGAGTCATAACCGCTGGGCATTATCTTTTCTATAATTACGTAGACGTATTATTTACTAAATCAGGTTGGACGGAGCCAACTTGAACCTCTGATTATAGTGAAAGAATTGTACTAAGTTGATATAGATGATTATGAGGGGGCTATGATCGTATCAGAGGCAAAACCTCTGATATGATCAAGTATGTGTTCGGAACCCGCACAACAGCCGGTGTGGCTGATACGACATTGATAATCGAATGAATGAGTTCAATATAAATGAGTTAAATAAGCGTTTGATCACTCTATCCAAATTCTGCCATTCTATCTATTTGATTCATAATTACAAACAACATGATTTTATCTATTCGCGACAGCTAAAACTACCTAAATTACATAAGGCCAAAAAGTAATCAGTTATCGCCAGAAAAGACAGAATGCGTGAGGACCCTTCTGCCATGCCGGTTGGTTTCTGCCATTGGGCCAACGGATGGATATTATATAAATATGTTTCCCTTACAGAAGTTAGCATGATTTAACATGAAGCTAGCATGATTTAGCATAAATCTAGCATAAAGCTAAAATTATTCCCAACACAAGGGCATAACTTTGGGTCTACCATTGGGGGGGTTAAACTCCCGGATTATTTATTTATTTATTTATTTAATCATTTTCTTATGTAAAAGGTAACATGCTAATTTGCCTTTCCTGTATTAGAAATAATACATTAGTGATACTTTTAGTCCAGGATAAGAAATAGCAGATAAGACATTTTTTGTGTGTTTTTTTTAAAGAGAAAGTCAATGGATGAACGTGCTGCACCATCAGGTGAACATTACATCTGACAAACATTACACCAAAGCAACAGCTGCAAAGTCTTTACCTTTTACACACACCATCATTTTGCCTGTGATATTTAAACAATGTATATAGGGTGACAAATGTAGTTCACAGGATTCAATACAATGGAAATATTTGTAATAATTATAACATGAGAGTAAACACATTAAAGAAACTGTACGGACCCCGGGTAATCTTCATATCTAAACACTTCTTTTAAGCCCACATGGAGATAAGTTAAAATCTGATGTTTCACAATGTACATTACTAATCCTTGGGTTAACATATGTATACTTGCAGTGTCAACAGTCACAACTGGATAAACAAAGCGTTATCAAACTGACTGAATACACTGTGCGACAGATAACTATCTTGCGCTTTCACATCCATGAGTAAAAGGTTAAAGCATAATTACTCCTTGGGATGTTTTTACTTCTGTTCAGCCATTTTTCGTAACCAATTAAAGGGGCCATGGCATGAAAATCTGACTTTTTCCATGTTTAAGTGCTATGATTGGGTCTCCAGTGCTTCTATCAACCTAGAAAATGTGAAAAAGATCAACCCAGTAACTTAGTTTTGGTAAACCATTCTCTACAAGCACACGAAAAAATAGGTCGTTGAAATTTGGCTCTCCTTATGATGTCATAAGGAGCTCTTATTATAATAATACTGCCCCTTAATCTGCACTATCCAATCACAGCACTGCCATTTAGTGCAGAGAAAAAGAGAGAGAGAAAAAAATTCACCGCACAATTGAGTTTCAATTGCAACCAACCGCTTGTTTGCATTTAAAAGGACACACCCAAAACAGCACATTTTTGCACACACCTACAAAGTGGCAATTTTAACATACTATAATAAATTATTTATATAGTATTTTGAGCTAAAACTTCACATATGTGCTCTGGTGACACCAAAAATTTATTTGACATCTTAAAGTCTTGTGCCATGGCCCCTTTAACTTTATTTCTGTACACACAAATAATGCTTAAACCGTTATGTCGAGTTTTTGTGACTATACACACAGCTTGTGATATGAGCAGTACAGTTTCTAAATAGCTGTCCGCTAACAATCTGCTAAATGTTACTGTAACAATCTGCTTTGTTTCACACTGCAAATAATTGACACTGCAATGCAGAGTTAATGTTTTTTTTACATACTACAGTAATTTTGAACATTGCTATTTACTATTTATCAATTTAAAAACCTTACAAAAAAGTAACAATGGTTTAGTACAGTTAAAAAACATGGTTGCTATTGTATATGGTTGTAATAATTCTCCACTGAGAATTCATCTTGGGAACAGGTTCAGGCATGACAGTGGCCATCTTGGGTGTGGCAGGAGACTGGTTCATGGGTTGCAGTGAACTCTGTGGGAACTGTAGTCCAGTGTGTGGTCCAAACACAACACAAAGTTGTAGCATTATTTGATCAGGCAGTGTAGCATGACAGACATGACGTGGTATGGCAGGCTTGACGTGAGTAGGTTGTGGCATAGCAGGCATGGCGTGAGCAGGCTGTGACGTAGCGGGCATGACGTGAGCAGGCTGTGACGTAGCGGGCATGACGTGAGCAGGCTGTGACGTAGCGGGCATGACGTGAGCAGGCTGTGAAATAGCGGGCATGAAGTGAGCAGGCTGTGGCATGACAGGCATGACGTGAGCAGGCTGTGACGTAGCGGGCATGACGTGAGCAGGCTGTGACGTAGCGGGCATGACGTGAGCAGGCTGTGACGTAGCGGGCATGACGTGAGCAGGCTGTGACGTAGCGGGCATGACGTGAGCAGGCTGTGACGTAGCGGGCATGACGTGAGCAGGCTGTGACGTAGCGGGCATGACGTGAGCAGGCTGTGACGTAGCGGGCATGACGTGAGCAGGCTGTGACGTAGCGGGCATGACGTGAGGAGGTTTTGATATTGCAGGCATGACATTGGGCTCTGGTGTGGCAAACACTGTAGCAGTATTGCTACATCATTAAATTCTACCTGATAACATAAATCCAAGAATTCCTCCATATAGTTTTAATAGGGCAGTTGCCTTGGCGTAGCTGTAGAAGAGCTACTCCTGGGTTCATTGTTGGTCAAGCTTTCTGTAATAATTCTCCATTAAAAGGTGAGCGATTTGAGAACCCAAATGCAGTTTATCAACCCATAAGTGAGACAAAAACAACATATAGATGAACTTGGCTTGGCATGGCTACTACAAAAACATGGTTAATTTTTGTAAGGGCATAGTTAATACTACAGAATACTATACTTTACTACTGAAATAATACTATATTATTGTAGGTGTTCGTGTAGCTCAGTTGTGGAACATTGGATTAGCAGTGCAAAATGTTTGTTGGTTTGATTTCAGGGAACACACACACTGAAATAATGATTAAAAATGCATGCCTGAAATGCACTCTATAGCTTTGGATAAAAGCATCTGCCAAATGTATAAATTAATATAGGATTGTATACTGCATTTTTTCCCCTCTAAGTTAAAATGAAAGGCAATGTTTATGAACATTCGTTTAATGATTCCTCATAACATTTTAAAGCCACAATGTACAGAAAATCACACAAAAACATTTTAGATTACTAAACCTAAAAATAACAAATGTGATCCCACCTGGGAAGTCCAGCTACAGTTCAGCGATTTTATTTCATTTTAAATTTTAGTGCATCAAAGTAGTCATTACCAAAAAAGACAAATAATGACATATCATTTGTGATTGTTAAATGATAAAGCTATATATACAATTCTTTAAACGTTAATTTTAAATTTAAAGAAAAATACAAAAATTAATGATTTTATAGACACTATACGCTTTATGATTTTGGACAGAATTACCTGCTTACTTTGACTTTTATCATCTCTGTATTTACTTTAGGTACAGAAACACCTGATGATTCCTATATCATTTGTTTCAGGAATCTCTTTTCTATCATTTAAACGTGAACACCGACCATAATATTAAATTACAAGAGAGACAATCGTGTCAGGCATAAATATAGGTTCTTAATTCGGTGCAGATATTTTTTGTGTCATCAACAAAATTTCAGGAACAGCTTACCTGTTTTGTAGCTCAACTTGTGACAAGATAACCACCCTGTTTTAAATACATTTTAAAACGTATACCTGTCGAAAAAATTAGTTTTTGATGTTTAGTTTGAACTCCTAAATATGATCTAAAATATGACACGCAGTGCACCTAGCATGTTCAGCTAAATTGCATGTGCCAGTACACAACAGCGCAACATCGATACAACGAAAAACAATCCAAAATTTACATACTTAAATTAGATCAGAATTTTCCTTTATATTAAGTAAAAAACATCTATACTGCTGGATCACACAGTTTCACTGATCCAGAATAAACTCTAAACCCAGGATAGAGAGGTTTAGTGAATGTGGTGTTGACTCTGTGGATGAGGGTCATTGTGTCAGAGACGCTGTAGAAGGACAGAGATCCTGAACTATGATCTACATACACTCCTATTCTAGAAGATCTAAACACTACAGGGAGTTTAGTCTCAATATTATTGTGCCAAAATGAAAAACTGGAGCCAGTACAGATCAAACTCCATGACTGATCATTACTCCCAAATAAACTCTTATTAACTTTGCTGCTTATGTTCTTATATGACACTGATATATACACCATACCACTCCATTCGACCTCCCAGTAACAGCGTCCACTCACACTCTCACTACACAACACCTGATGATAAAAGTCAAATCTGTCTGGATGATCAGGATACGGCTGGCTTGTGTCTGTCTTCGTAACCACTCTGTTCCCCTTAGAAAGACCGAGACGTTTATGTGCTGTGTTTGGCTCTGCAGTAATTGGATGATAATCTATGGAGAAAAAAGAATATTTGAATGTATTTCAATAATTAAATAAAAACTTAAAAGGCTTAATTTAATATTTGTATGGACCGTAATTGTGTTAAGATTGTATAAGAAATTAAGATAATTTACATAAAGAATCGGACTACATCTGTTACAGACAGTTTGTGGTTATGAATGTGCATTAATTGTTTTCTTACTTAGTTACACAGAAATTATATATTTTGTTTAAAGGTTTTATTTTTCAAACTGATTTTGTTTTGTGTAAGAGTCTTCAAGTCAAGCAATTTTATTTCATAAATAAATGTATTAAGTAGGGGAGAGCGGGGGCAAAAGTAACGCAGGACGAAAGTAACAAAGCGTTTTTCTCCGAGCCCTGAAAACATTTACATCCCAGACTATGATAGCATCTTTAGCACACAACACCTGACAGAGCTGACAAATATCACATTATATACTCACCGTTTTCCACATGTAGATCCAGAAAGGTGTTTTCAACCATGATAAGTAAAGTTCCTGAAGCGGTAATTTTTTTCTTATAACATGTTGTGTTTCTAGTTTCATATGTGTTCCAGTACTGATCAATCTACAGGTTATTTAGTGCTCCAACACATCCTGAAGTTTGATTTTCAGAGTTTTTCAAAATAAAAGTAAATCGTGTTTAAGGCTACGTTTACACGGAAACGATCTGAAGAGAAAACGCAAAAATGCATTATCACTCTTTATTCGCGTTTATACAAGCATTTTGGGGGGAAATCTGCGTGCATATAGTGAAGCAAAAATGTGTGATTCGATGCACCCCAGGTGGCAACTGCCAATGTTAAGCACTAACACTAAACAACAACAAGCCCACGCGCCAGCGTACAACCTTCTTCCTTGTTCTCCCAGGTCTTGTCCAAAGCCGTCTGGTTTGCCTTGGCGCATCATCCATTTGATAGAGGTAATTAATGCACCTTCTCTGATCAGTAATACTAGCTGTAAATATTTTGTACAACTGCTGGAAAGACTTGTATATTTATCAGAGCTGCTATGGCAACTTAAAGGTCTGACTTATGAAAATAATCCGACATGTTTGTTGTTATTTTCCTGAACTGGCGCATGCCTGTGACGTAAACGCGTACGCGACGAGAGCCTCCGTAAGCAGTTTTTACTCTTTAGACGGTAAAGCGTTTTTAAGATTTCCACTCTGGAGAGTGGTTTCACTTTTTTGCATTTAAAGCCCCAAAACTCCGTCGCCATGTAATCCAAAGGCACATCCAATAAAATATTTACATTTTCACCCTTGAGCTTAATGTCAGGAGTTCCTGTCAGGGCCAAAGTAACACTTTTTACTTTTGTCCCGCTGCTAATAGTGTTGTATATGTTGAAAATGTATATTATTCTAATTTTATTTAATTTCATTTTCATAGTATTCATACTGTTAAAAAAATTTATTCTCAACTATTTAAGTTTGTACTGTCGGTTGCTTTTTAAAACATTTGATGAAACTGAAATTTAAAATGAAAATGTAATTTCATTTATTTTTTACAAAGATAAATTGCAAAATATGTTTGCAATTACATATTAACAAGGTCATAGCATGTATATTTAATACAAACAAATGTAACAAACATCTATCTTGTTTTGTTGTGTTACTTTTGACCCACCTGACCTTTGTGTTACTTTCGTCCCTGCTGACGGGGTCAAAAGTAACAATGCGCTATATTCAAAGTGAAATTATACTGAAGTCATTTTACATTTGTTCAAAATTCCACCTGGTATTGAAAGACCACACTTAGGAGTTACTGACCAGTTTAAATCAATTCGGAGTTTAATTCAATTAAACTGTGGGGTATATCATGTTTTGGTAATATACTGTATCAATATTTTATCCTGCCTGTTTTCCTAATTTATCTTCCTACATACTCCATTTCCCATGATCCTCCATGCTACCTCATCAGTGTCTTGTCTTCAATTATCCTGACCTGCCAGCCATTACCTTCATCAGGTAGGTATTTAGACTATTTTTCCCAG
Source organism: Paramisgurnus dabryanus (assembly GCF_030506205.2). Classification (NCBI taxonomy): domain Eukaryota; kingdom Metazoa; phylum Chordata; class Actinopteri; order Cypriniformes; family Cobitidae; genus Paramisgurnus; species Paramisgurnus dabryanus. The sequence goes on from NC_133342.1 coordinate 2,018,766, forward strand.
TCCTTTGTCAGTTTAAATGTTGTTTCATGCGTTTGATGCTAAAGTTTGCCTGTTTTGTTATTAAAGTTCCATGTTCATTATCATTAGGGGTGGAACGGCACACAGAAGTCACGGTTCGGACCTCGGTCCAGGCGTCGCGGTTTGTTACAATTTTGTTACAATGGAGGGAAAAGCAAAACAAAAATGCAGAAGGCAAATATTTTTTAGTGCTTAAGATAATCTTAAAAACATAGGTGTTCTTATCGGTGTTAGTTTGAGATGTCATGAATATGAACTGAAATGCATTTAACATACTATCTATGGTATTACACAAAATGTATACCACTTGAAGTAAACTTGTACTAACCTTTCATACAAAGATGGGTTCAAATGTATTACAAGTGTTACCTTAATACATTTTAAAATATCATTTTAGCATATTTCATATTAATGTACTAAAGAACAAAAAAATGTAGGCTTCTAGGATGAATGAATAGGTGTGTACGACTTCACGAGGCCCTGCAAGAAACGACAAGTGGATGACATCAGAGTAATCCGAGAGCGATTTGAAATCAGCCTCCTCTGCAAGATTTCTCCCGGTACTCTGTCGCTGATGGCGCTGCGTAAAGTTGAGCACACTTAAAAAACTGAAAGCAGCTGAACTCAACAGACTTGCCCTGCATATGCCTGCGCTTCGTCCATTAATTGTATATAGCAGGACAATTTATCTCCTACTTCTCAGCATGAGAAATACAAGGTGTGGCGTGTGAGCATGTGAACTGACTGAAATGCGTGTGTCTCACAGTGAATGCGTGAGACTTGAGAGCCCTGATTAGATGTACTTCCACTCACATAACCTACAACTGCTGAACAACGTCAACACACAGCTCTCGTCTTTTCCACCACTCTCTCACCTGTACTACTGTAACTGACTGGAAAACTGAAGTTTTCCCAAACTTGCGATCTTAAAGAGGCTGGCGGATCCTCTAATTCTTGTGGAACACCACCACTTGCCATACTCGCTGACGCTGCATGTCTGCAGAGCGCCAGTGGCCCTGTTCCAAATGGCGCACTTCATATGGACTTTTGGTCTCGTCTATGAGTCCGTAGGGTGTCCCATCTGTCATTTTTTATGCTCCGAAGAGCGTTCATCAGCGCCCATTTGAACCCTTGATGCAGTCTTCGGTGTAGCCCGCACTGCAGCAGGCTTTGCGCACTTTACCAACCCAGAAGTCCTTGCGAAAGAGAAATCGGACCAATCAGACGACGGAAGGAAGGAGTTCACATTGATTGGCAACTTCTCTTCCTATTTCTGGCGTGACACTCGAGTCTGTCCCAAAATACAACTTCAGTGCACCCTCTTGAACTGGCGCCAAGGGTCCCTAGGGTCTGCTATACATGATATCATAAAAGTGTGGACTCTGAGGAGGACCACAAGTCCAGAGTGTGCCATCTGGGACAGGGCGAGAGAATGTAGACGGGGCTCTGATAGAGTGCATACATGGGTGGAGCTCGGCGACATCGGCGCCAATCAGAGCTTCAGAGCTAAAGCAGGGGTACAGATTAGCTGTCCCTAAAGAACCTGCGTATCTAACAGTAGTTTCGCATAACATTAATTATTTTTCACGCAAGTATTTTCATACCGTGTATTTTCAGTTTAAATTCATGCACTGAACCGTGACCTGCGTACCGATTCGGTGCGATATGAATAAATGTACCATTCCACCCCTAATTGTCATCTGAGGTTAGTCTCCTCTCTCCTTCTGCACACACCCTGACAGTGGGATATGAGATGAGACCATACTGTCACTATCTGTGTGGTTTATTATGATCCTTTCTCCTTTGCAACAGAAACTCTAAGCTTTTGTGTGTGTTTGCGTGTGTAGCAAAGACAGCGCGCATCTGAGAGCGTGTGTCCGAGAGGGAGAATGCGCATCAAAGAGCGCAAGCGTCAGAGAGAGCTTAAAAGTGATTGATATTGGTCTCGGGTCAGGTCGGGTTCGGGCTGAAAAAATTACAGGCATTGTCGGGTAGGGCTTGAACACACGGGTCCAGGGCCGGGTTAGGGCTGGAGTTTTTGGCCCGTACAGGGCTCTAAGAGTAGGTAGGTTTAAGTCTAAAAAAGTCTAAAAAAAATTACAAATTAGTTTAAACTGTCTTTATATACTAATACATAAGATGTAAGTACTCTGAAAAAGAGAGTATAAAAATCGAGTGTCTGTAGACCTCTCATAACTTTTTTTAAACGCAGCTAATTATTTCCATTCACTCCATTCCCTCCCTTCTGGGTTTCTTCTAAAGCCACGCCCCCAAAACACATGAACACGCAACGCCGACCGCTCTGCTGGGAGAAGTATTTACCTGAGATGAGCGGAGAGGAAGGAGCGCGGTGTATGTAGTAACATCATGTCAGAATTACAGGTAATAATGAATAATAATCACTATGAATATAAACAAGAGGATGGCTTTTAGTACTCACTATTAAGCTAGCATATCAATACTGTTGAAATGTTTTTAGTTTGATTCGGTAACAAACGAGCTAGTTATATTTATAAGACAAAGCTAAAAACAGGTTGCATTGATTCAATTTTTTTCATTACCATCAGTTACACTGTGATGAAGGTGAATTTCGTGGAAGATTTATAACATGTACCGTGTTTTGCATTGTAAGAGTTTCCGTTGACTCTGAGGACGACACTCTGGAGACAATACCACTAATACATTGTCGACTCGCGGAAAAGCCACGCGATATTTACTCTCGTTTGATTTCTTTGTTTATTCCTTTTTTTGCCTTGTTTGCCTTCGCTGACTGCATATGCAGGTACTGTGAGTTCTGAATGCTCTTTCTCTGCCGTAGTTTTGCTCTTCCTAGATTTCGTGCCTCATGCACTCTCAAATCAATCGGGTGTGCGCATGTGTGGGCAGATCCTGTAGCAACAGGGGTGGTAGCCATGGTCACGAGAGAGAGTGATAGTCGCGCAAGCCAATCATTTTTTTTTCGTCCCGAATGAAAATAATTAGCGGTGTTTAAAACAGCCGTGAAAGGTCTACAGACACTCGAGTTTTATACTCTTTTACTTTTTCAGAGTACTTACATTTTACTTGGTATATAAAGACAGTTTAAAAAAGTTTGTAAAAAAAGATTTTTAGATAATTCCTGCCTATCCATCCCTAAAAGGAAGCAAATTATAAATTTAAGTTGTTTTAAGACTAGGGGAGTTTAAAATGCACATTATCACTGTTGATCACTTGTGAAATTTGTTTCAGCATTTATCTCAAAAGTTTATCTTTAGTATTTGTGTATTATTTGCTGATACTCACATTGTAAGAACTGTTCCCTGGTATTTGGTTCAGGGGCGGGAATGATGTCATTATACTTTACTATGGAAAGAAACATAAATATTTATTTTAATAAATTATAAATTATGGAAGAAAGAAATTACACATTTAAATTGTATTTATTTAGCATATACAAATACTGCATAATATGTGCCTGATTTTTCAGAAAAAAAGGTGCATTACCTCTATAAGATATTTTTTCCATTTCTTCTCTACAGAAATCTTCCAGTTTCTCACTCAGATGAGACACAGATTTACATACATCATCATAAGAGAGGAAAGAACTGACAATGATGCTGAGTGAATCTATAGATCCAGGAGGAACAGAGAGAGACTGGAAACTCTACACAAACACAAAGACAATCAACACAAACATTTAATTAAATATAACCACAGTGCTCTTCGCTTTCTAAAGACCACTGTACTGTTCTTCAGATCTCTGTTACCTGGAGGAAATGGATGTGATCATCTGTGTGTGAAAGCTGCTGCAGCTCAGCGTCTCTCCTCCTCAGATCATCAATCTCCTGCTCCAGTCGCTTCAAGAGTCTTTCAGCTCGACTCACTGCAGTCTTTTCCTGATCTCTGATCAGCTGTGTCACCTCAGATCGTCTTCTCTCAATGGATCGGATCAGTTGAGTAAAGATCCTCTCAGTGTCGTCCACTGCTGTCTGTGCAGAGCGCTGTTAGGACACACAGAGAGAGGAGCATTAGAATCAGCAGCATTCACTCAGCTCTTACTGGTACATCACACAGTCTGTTACCCACAGTGAACTTCAGTGAAAGTCATCCAGCACTGAACTCCTCACTGACTGATTGAATGAGAGTCCTTACTGAGTCTGAAACAGATCTGAAACAGCAGCAGTTGTTCATCTGATCAAAACTCACCTTATGAGTCTCCACAGCATCTCTCAGCTCCTGAAGCTTCTTCTGGCTCTCCTGGATTCTCTCCTGGTATTTTCTCTGCAGCTGTTTCTGTTGGATGATAAACCAGATCAACTGTACTATAGTGTGATTTATTGAAAAAGTGAATCAAAAAATGAACTTGATATTCTGTTATATAAGAGGTCATCATAGTTAAATGAACATTCTACAAGCTTGAGAACTGAAAACGTCCTCTTTCCTGAAATATTTTGTCACCAAGCCATTAAAACAGTCGATTCAGGAATGTGCTGAAATATGATGTCAGATTAGAATTTAAACATCTCCCAAACCCAAAATATAACGACTACTTTTGAAACCCAGCCCACAGCTTCGCATGACACAAGTGTGGGCCAGGGGCAAACAGTGTTACCAGGTTTGTGGTGTTCACGCACAATTGGGCTATTTTGAAAATACAGTTGCGGAAAAAATTTCGGGTTGCGTTTTTTTGGGTTAGTTTTATATTGTGCCGTGGCACAATGTTTATTTGTAGACTTATAAAATGAACTTAATTTTCATAATGTGCATTAATCCCATAAGCAATACCTGTCAACCCAAGGACCGCTGCAGCGTCAGGAAGTCAGTGGAAAAGTGAGTGGAGGGGCGCGTTTTGCTCCTAATATAACGTCAGAAACAAGAAATTACCTTACGTGAGGAGTTACTAAGAGGATATTTACAGACCATGTAAACCCATATTTGTATGATCTGTTCAAGTTAAATAAAAAAAATTAAACACAGACATAGTATGTTAAAAGGGCAGAGTTTATATACCGTCTCAAAATGGCACGGTTGGGTACACTTAGATGTTCTTAAGATAATCTTAAGAAGTACTAAAGTAAACATTTTTGTATATTTAGAACAGAATAGTGTGTGAAAATAAAGCACTTAAAGTGCATTAAGAACATTTTCATCTGGAAAGTACATTAAAATGGATATCAATTTTTATTTATTTTCAAAGATAATACTTACTTCTGTGTAACTGGAACCTGTTGTACACAAACATGGACAAATACACTACTTCATATTCTTAGAAAAATATTTGGTATTATATTTATTATAATACCATCCTAGCCCCAAAATAACTGGTAGAAATTTGAAAAAAAAGACAAACCAAAGGTCGGGTCTTAGGAGGTTAAATACATTTTTCCTGAGAGACTTTTGTTTTGATGTGATGATCTGTTATGAGTACCCATGGAAACAGAGTGTTTGGTTGTGGAAAAACCGTCTGTGAACAACACAGACACTTTATAACCTTAACTCGGAGGCTCGGAACATAACATTAGAAATGCGTGGTTAAAGTTTGTTTTTGAAGAAGTTCCAGCTCGCGTGGGAGTGTTTGTTTACTTTGTGTACCGCGGATTCATTTGTAAAGAAGTCACAAGTCGATGCTGGATTTGCAGAGAGACTTTGATTAAAAGCACCACTAATATTGGATCTGACAAAAATGACAGCAGTACAAAGTAAGTAAAAATTTTACCTTATTGAAGCTATCGTTACTGCGATTAACTATTGCTTTGTAATAGATGTCCTGTTGTAACATCCGTGTCTAAACACGTATATTTGACTGTTTTAATTTACTAAAAACATTAAAAGATTAATAAAGGTACAACACTTAACAATACGCCTGTAATATAATGGTAGAAATATACAAAGTAAGTGATAAGGAAGGACCAGCCACAGTTTAGATTCTGATGCGCGCTGACTGTGTACAAGGTAATTTATCATCTTTAGCACCCAGAATCTTTGTGGCTTAAACATATACATGTATGTGTTTGGCTGCTTTTTTACACATTAATGTTTTTAAAACATTTCCCCACATGTAATGACAGGGAATGAAGCTGTCCAATCATAGCAGTGGGAGTTACGTCCAGGTCTTCAGTGCGGCCCGCCCCTTCAAACCAACCTAGAGAGCCACTAATCCATGTTACAAAATAGCCTATTACTTATTGCTTGTAATGTTGTTGAATGTAAAAACCATGCGAACATCATAGTAGACCTCAGACAACAGTATAAAACAATAAAATCGACAGATTCATTGCCCCATTCACGAGAAACATTGAATTGATACAGCAGAATTGATCACATTAACAAACCACTTACTGCATTCAGCTCTCACCTGTTTCTCAGTCCTCTCTGCTGCAGCTGATACAGTCTCATGGTTATTGTGTTCATCCACCATACACAGATAACATATACAGTGCTGATCAGTACGACAATAAATCTCAAGGGCTTTATCATGTTGAGGGCAGATCATCTCCTGAAGTCGTCCAGTGGCGTCTATCAGGTTGTGCTTCTTCCCTTTGAATAAATTCTCATGTTGTTCAAGATGATTTTGACAGTAAGAGTTCAGACACACCAGACAGGACTTGACAGCTTTGTGTTTTCTTTCAGTACAGACGTCACACTCCACATCTCCAGGTTCAGCATAACAGTAATCAGCCTGTCGTTTAGTCTTTTTTAGTTTCTCCACCACTTCAGCCAGCATGGTGTTTTTACCTAAAACAGGTCTTGTAGTGAAGGTCTGTCTGCACTGAGGGCAGCTGTAGGCTCTCTTCTGATCATCTTGATCCCAGTAGTTTGTAAAACAGCTCATACAGTAACTGTGTCCACAGGGAATGGTCACAGGATCCTTCAGTAGATCCAGACAGATTGGACAGATGAACTGATCCTGAGCCAAAGAAACACTCGCTTCTGCCATTTTAGAAAACAAAAAACTGACAGTTAAGTTTCAGTTTTCCTGAATTTAAGAACTTCCTGGTTGTGTTGAAATGTGTGCAAACATGAGTCACAGTCATAAGTCCACTAGATGTCAGTCTCATACAGAAACTCATAGGGATGGTTTAAGCCAAGAACAGACCTTAGTTAAATTGGGATATTTAAGTCATTTTTAAAAGCATAATTTATAAATAAACATTACTTGTTTGCATCTTGAGACCCAGCACTCGCACTGATGTTTTTTAAGATATGTCAGAGCAAATTGTTTCGATCAAGACGAGGCTTAAAGTGCCCATCTTATGACTGCTTTTCCACAAGTTATATAGGTGTATGAGTTCCATAAAGCATGTTTCAAAAGTTGTTTGCTCGAAATAGCTTGTAGGAAAAGATTGTTACCCATCTCTAGTAGCCTCTGTTTCAGGGCATTTCAGATTGTGCCGTTTTGAGCTAGTCATTACATATTTATGAGCTGCTGCTCCTTTGATCACGCCCCACTACTAACGTCATGTGCCCGTGCGCATGCTCAGTGGTCTCGTGAGCAGTACAGACCATACTGTGTTATTATTTTATATATTATTATTATTATTATTAACGGTTTATGTTGCCAACAGACAAATCATACAGAAAAGTATCACTAATAAGTACACTACAGGAGAAGAAACTCATGACACACAATGATTCCTGAGTAAATTGTGATGTTACGTTAGCAGTCACAACAACAAACTCGTTTTCCCTGGACAATGCTAACATATTCCCATTATAAAACATTTTCAAACACATTATTTTCGCAAATTACATAAATTAAGACCCGGCGGGGGATGTATACTGCTTGTGGACCGCGTGCTAATTGCTAGAAGCTAGCGGGAGGTCCGGACCGTAAAGTTTTAAGAGGCTCGGGGGTTAGCATAGTCAGAAAAGCCGGGGCTGTAAGGCCCGGTCTCGGTGTGTCAAACTCATCATGACACACAAAGATTCCAGCGTAAATTTTGATGAAGCAGTCTCAACAATACACTCATTTTCCCTGGACAATACTAACATATTCCCGTTAAAAACATTTTCAAACGCATTATTTTCGCAAATTACAGAAATTAAGACCCGGCGGGGGATGTATACTGCTTGTGGACCGCATGCTAATTGCTAGAAGCTAGCGGGAGGTCCGGACCGTGTATATATCTATGCGGACCATAAAGTTATTAGAGGCTCGCCTCGTCAGAAAAGCCGGGGCGTACGGTCTCGGTTAGTTTGGCAAAAAACTTTTAGCTCTAGCATCATAAATGTAGTATTTTGTGACAGAAGATGACAACATGCAAAATATAACGTGACTTCTTACCTTTTTTTGTTGATATACAAAGATCGCGAATCGAATCCAGTCTGTTTCAGATGTGTGAATGATCCATGAAAGTCCAATAAAATACATCCAATTACCATTTTTGTCCACAAATGCTTATAATCCGTGAAATATAGATACATAGTCTGTTGTTTACATCAGATTTCGCATGAAGGTCTTATCGCCTACAATCTGAGGACTGTTTGCGTCGTAACACACTGTATATAAGATACTCCGGGTTCCAATAATCACGCGTTAAAACTTTGTTTTTAAAAGTAGGCGGGAGTATAATCCATAATATCCAAATAGCGCTGTTATTTCCGTGAGACATGATAACAGCACAGAGCGTCTCATTCAAGTGACTGCTCTATGCTCTCTAGCTACCTGGTGGGTGGAGACCTGCGAGTGGGGTGGTGGGCGGGAAAATTCAAACTGAATGTGACGAAACTTTTTGTTACGTCACAACGGAGCTGAGTTTTAACTCCCGCAATCTGAGACTCAAGGCAGATGACATCCAGAAACTTGTATCTCACTCAAAACAGCATGGATGGATTTTTTTCCAAGTTTGTATGCGTGTGGGAGCATCAGAGACACAAAATAACACCCCAAAACCCAGAAAAAGTAAGTTTTTCATAATACGGGCACTTTAAGCCCTGTCTGGGAAACCACCACATAAGGACAGTCCCAAAGGAGCAAGTTAAAACAGATTTCCATATCAGCATTACATTTTATCATAATTACTTAGATTTAAGCTCCTTTAACAGATTAAATCACTGTTGAGCTGATATTACAAATTATCCTGAGGTTTTCAATGCCAAAGTAAAAGGAGCTGATGCACAACTGATAGTTTAAACTTTGGATAAAAGCATCTTCTAAATGTGTTCATGTAAATATCTGTAAGACTTAAAGCCTGTCTGACGCAGCCCCCGCTAGCTTAGCTTAGCACAAAGACTGGAAATGAATGGCTTCAGCTAGCATACTGCTCCCAATAAGTGACAAAATAACATGAACATTTTCCTATTTATGTGTTGTGATTTGTATAGTCACACCGTGTACAAATAACAAGGTCATATGAGACACAGCTATATTTTAACAGTATACATACTGGGAACTATATTCTCAGAAGGCGAAGCACTGCTACTTGGGCGGAATGATTTGCACAACTCTGACCGAACTCTCTAGAGACTGCAGAGTTTTATTGTTTATGAAAGAAGATTTTCTGGCACTGAGTTTTAGGAAACATGTTGCAACAAAAGATAAATTCAAACTCATAAAAACACTATAGTGCCCATACTGTTATACAGCTTGTATGGTGGGTGTTAAATGTTCTGTGCATTATTGGGATGGTGGAACATCAACTGGCGTATTCCTTCTGTAAGAAAGAACTGAAGCTAGTCCACAGAGAAACTATTTTGTTGCACTGTGGTTTCTGAAAGAACAAGAAAAATAAATTAAATATGTTTAATGAGGAATGTTTAAACTTAGAGCAGTAAACAGTAACAATAGCAAAGTATAAACTGCAAGCTAAAAGTTGAATACAGCAGTATTAAAGGCAGGGTATCTGATTTTGAAAAATGCTTACGGTAACTGACTAGCACTGAAATCACGATTTCACCCTCCAATCAAATCGCCATCTAAAGTCACGCCTCCAAACACATGGACACAGACAGATCAGACGTCCACATCTCATTTGCAGTACAAAGTGAATAAAATTACCAAAATAACCAACATAAACAACTGTTTTAAAGGCGGAGTGCACAATGTTTGAAAGCCAATGTTGATATTTGAAATCACCTAAACATCCACGCCCCTACCTCAATAGAATACCCCGGCAAGGATGTCGGGTAACACTTTAGAATACTGTATCTTACTTACTGTATAACTAATAAGGAATTACTGCAGAATTAATTGTTAGTTCTTCATTAACACTCAAGTCACTACTATTAACTACTAAGAAATATGTGTTAACTAATCAGTAGGTCATAGCAGTTTTTAATTATGTTAAGTAACTATTAATTAATCAGTAACTAATCAATTTAGTCATTCCTCCTGAAGAACTACGATTAAGTAACTACTAATTCCGCTTCAGGAGGAATAACTATTAAGTAACTATTAATAAACTGTGATGCTCAGTATCCGGTTATGGCCTGTCTTCTTCTTTACTACTAATGTTAGTTGATTTACTTAGATGTATGCCTACTATACTGATTACATTCAGGTTAAAGTTTGAGCGCACACAGGTAATATCTGTGAGTTTTGTAATATCTCCCACTTTGTAAGAGAGATGGGACTGGGGGTTTCCAACTGTCAGCGGAGAGGTGCATCGCTATCGCATTTTAACAATGCGCTGTCGACCCTTAAACCAAACACTGTAGATACCACATTAATGAACTGTAAAAGTACAAGAAAGTTGCTTTTTTTGGTGGGGGAGGGGTTGTCTAAGGCTTAGTTGTTTAAGATAAAATAAAACTGGAGAACTGTTTCACTTTCTGTAAAATGTAACATCTTTGATTCTCCAATAAAAAAAAGAAAGAAAGAAAGTTGCGTATATTTTTTGTGTGTGTTTTTAATCAAGATATTTCACATCACTATTATAAAGTGATGACAAATGAATTCTGTATTCAAGGCAATGATCAAAGAATTACCACATCATTCTCAAAGAATTACCTTGAACCCATTGATAATTAATAAAGAATTACCACATCATTATCAAGTAATTACTAAGAACCTGGAACAGTATTCTAAAGTGAAAACAATGGGAACTACCACATAATTCTCAAATAATTACTTTATTAATGAACCCATTTGCGCCTGATTCTGCGCGCCGAAACATTACATCTAATGCTGGTGCATGCAGCATCAGGCGCAAATGGGTTAATAGTGGGTTTGAAGTAATTCTTTGAGAATTATGTGGTAATTCTTTATTGTCAATGGGTTCCCATTGTTTTCACTTTAGAATACTGTTCCAGGTTCTTAGTAATTCCTTGATAATGATGTGGTAATTCTACATTAATTATCAATGGGTTCAAAGTAATTATTTGATCGTTGCCTTAAAGAGTAACTAAACCCTAAACCAACTTTTTTTTTAGTTAATGATCTGAAAGAATGATGCTTTATTAGTGCTGTTCATTGATTTTAGTAAGTTTTTTGACATTTGGATATAAAGTGTTTCAATACTACAATATGGTGTAAAAACGTCTGAGTGCTGCCCTCTTCAGGTTGAACGGTGGCTACTGCAGTTGAATTTTTCTATTGGATGTTGGGTCCAAAAAAGAACTCGTGACGTAAGCAGGTTCAAGCTCACCACGCCCTTGTTACGATCTCACAACACACTTGGTACGAGCTTAGTTCATCCCCTCTTTCTCCGTTGGGATCTGCCTACTTTTCTTGCATTTTTCAAATATTGCAATGGGTGGAGTCAGGCTCTGACCGGGGGTTTAGTTACGCTTTAAATACAGAATTCTTTGTCATCACTTTATAATAGTGATGTGAAATATCTTGAGTAAAAACAGACACACAAAATATATATATATAAGGCCATAAACATACCTGAGGTATTGGCAGGTCATGGCTCCATCTAAGTAAATCAACTAACATTAGTAGTGAAGAAGACAGGCCATAACCGGATACTGAGCATCACAGTTCATTCATAGTTACTTAATAGTTATTCCTCCTGAAGCGAAATTAGTAGTTACTTAATCGTAGTTCTTCAGGAGGCATGACTGAATTTATTAGTTACTGATTACTTAATAGTTACTTAACATAATTAAAAAACGCTTTGACATACTGATTAATTAACACATATTCCTTAGTAGTTAATAGTAGTGACTTGAGTGTTAATGAAGAACTAACAATTAATTCTGCAGTAATTCCTTATTAGTTATACAGTAAGTAAGATACAGTATTCTAAAGTGTTACCGGATGTCGGTTAGTAGACACGCCCCTTACTGCTGATTGTTGTGTAGACGTAGTAACTATATTGTTACGCTAATTAGTAAACGAACACAAACTACATAAACAACACAATGTTTCATCAAAGTAGAATATCTGAACCCATCTAAATACAATCATATCGTATACTTACCTTACTGAAATAGACACATCAACTGCCCTTTCAGACCCTTTGCCTCCAGCAGCTGTTTGCATCTTATGGTAAAGCAGTAAAGTTTCCGATGTTAATTTTTTTATGCTCTTTGCTGATCCATGCGGTTTTTGTCATTGTTGTTTAAAAAGATGTCTTTCGTTTTGTAGTATTCATGTGTTCAATACTTATTCCATGTGTCATTTCACTTTATTTATTATGACTCAACTTGTATACTTAAATGTTCTGATTTCTTTGTATGAATTCAATATTTGGCTTGATGGCTACATCTGATGGAAATTTTGTGTCAATAGCCCACTTAGAAATCCCCTTACTGATAAAAATGCTATATATATTATGATTGATACACCTGTTTGCATATATACATATGTAATAAACAAGTTGACTAAATGGCAGTCACTAGTGAACACACACACACAGATCAGTATTGGCTAGAATTTTGCTACTTTTAAACCATTAACATTGTTTGATCTTTTTAAGGTTAAAGGTAGAATTTACCTCGTTAACTGTCAATTTTAAAGCAGTATGAATTTACATATGAAAATACTTTTGTGTTTATACAAATACAGTGATTTTTAGGGGGGAAAATGTAATGCATAGCAGTGGCTTTAAACTATTTAGTTGTAGGAGTGGCATATTTTAAGAAGTTTTGCATATTTTAAGAAGTTGGGCATGATTCATAAAAGAACTTTATGACCAATCTGCAGCATAAAGCAGATATGACTTTACAAGCAAACATCCACACAAGGATATTCGCATACAAACGTTTACACAAACACATTTACAGTACACAGTACACACCCTAATGCTCACATGATTTGTTTAGCTGTCAAATACAAATCATTTTTCTAATTCCAATCTCATATTCATACTTTCATCTGAAGAAACATAATTTAATCTAATAATATCTGACATATTATATAATTGAAGACTGATGGATAGGTTAAAAGTTAAAGTCTTGCAAGTGGTGATCAATTAACCATCCTGTCTTTAAGCAAGTAATTTCACACCAGAGGGACTCCATATGTAATACATGCATTTAAATTTGCTGTGCATATAGCCTAAATGACAGCTTAAAGGCAGGGTGCATGATCTCTGAAAGCCAATGTTGACATTTGAAATCACCTAACAAACACGCCCCTACCCCAATAGAATCTGGACCTTCTTTTGTAGACCCACCCCACACATATGCAACCCAGGCAACAACGTTGGTTAGGAGACACGCCCCTTACTGCTGATGTGTTTTGGTAATCAGACGGACTCCCTTTTCCAAAGTGTTTTTCAAAAATCATGCACCCCGCCTTTAACTAATTAGATGATGATTTATCAATGATTTGACAATCTTCTTTGTAGTACCTTTGTTAGTCATATTGCATAACACAGTTTCGCTTTTGAGTTATAATCTAAAATTCCAAACCCAAACCCAAGATAGAGAGGTTCAGTAAATGTGGTGTTGACTCTGTGGATGAGGGTCATTGTGTCAGAGACGCTGTAGAAGGACAAAGATCCTGCACTGTGATCCACATACACTCCTATTCTAGAAGATCTGGACACTACTGGGAGTTTAGTTTGATTGTTATTGTGCCAAAATGAATAACTGGTGTCACAGCAGTGCAAATTCCAGGACTGATCATTACATCCAAACAAACACTCATTACTCCATCCCTTCCTGTTAATGCTTTTATATGACACTGATATATTTACCACACCACTCCACTCAACCTCCCAGTAACAGCGTCCACTCACACTCTCACTACACAACACCTGATAACAACCATTGAATCTCTCTGGATGATCAGGATACGGCTGGACTCTGTCAGTGTTAGTAATCACTCTGTTCCACTCAGACAAACAGAGATGTCCATGTGTTGTGTTTAGATCCAGAGTAACCTGACAAGAATCTGAATAAAACAAAACGTGTAAATCAGGATATCTGAATTTATATTTCTGTTATCAATCTGTGTCTTTGTTCATCTTTAGTATATGTGTATGTTTGTTTGTTGAAACTCACATTGTAAGAACTGCATCCTGGTCTTAGGGTCAGGAGTAACTAGATAAAAAAAATAGTAATTCAGAAAGTGATGAAAAAACTAAACATTTAAATGCAAAATGTGTGTAGATGCTCTACCTCTATTAGATATCTTTCTTATCCCCTCTGTGCAGAAATCCTCCAATTCTTGTCTTAGATTATTGACAGAGTTTCCTACATCATCAAAAGATGGGAGAGAACTGACAGTGATGCTGAGTGAGTCTAAAGGTCCAGGAGGAACAGAGAGAGACTGGAAACTCTACATAGACACAAAGACAAACAACACAAACATTTAATAGAAAAACATGCCCTTCTAAAGAATACCCAAACAGCAAACAACTATTGAAACAATGTAAAAATTTGTTGATTTGTCAATGTTAATCCTATTCCATCAATCAAGAAACCATCATTATGGTGATCAGTGTTTGCTTTAGGGTGTTTTCACACATGATGGTGCAAACCAAATTACAGTGTATAATTTTTTAGTTAGTGCGGTCCGTGTTCACATAAGTTGTTTTTACCATACTCAAAACGCCGCACCGTACACCATGTGACAACGGTCAGCGCTGTCATTGGTCTCTGATAGCTCTTACCATCTTATGACCACCCCCCCATGTTTCCACAACAACCAGCCTGACATGAAGAGCAAAGGTAGCAAGATATGTAGATAAACAATGCACGTCTTTGCAAAGTTTTTCTGCTTTAACGTGAAATTGCGCAACTGTTCTATTAAAAGCCCTTCTCATGGAGCCATTACTATTTTTGTGTATGTAGGACAGCTATGCATTTATGAAACATGAGCTCAAACGTCCAAAAGACAGCGAATCTCTGCAACGGACCAAGATTGACTTGTTTGTTGTTAACCCACAATACAACACCCGGCTCATGTCACGACGAAAGCCCAGTGGCTCAAACGTGGAGAAATTCCTGTATTTGGTTTGGCCGAGGTAGAGCAGCGTTCAAACCACAGATGGGTCGCACCAGAGTTCGGGGACAGCCGCTCTAAGACCACCTGTTAAGAGCGGCCTCGGAACGGCCGTTTAGTGCGCACCAGAGTGCGGCTGTTGTGTTCACACTGACCCAAACGAACCGTACTCGGACCGACACGTCATTTGGGCAGACCTAAACAGTGTAGGTGTGAAAGCACCCTTAGTTGGGCCCCTGACTCTTGTGTTTTAATGTTAAGTTTTCTTTGGCTGTTGAAGCATGCTTTAAGATACATCTGCTATTGCAAAGAAAGCTTAGATCTAATATGATCAAGATATTTAATTGTAGAGTTACCTAAATAATATTTTTATGTGTGCGTGCAGTATTAATGATGCAAAAAATGAGTGGTATTACAATGCTAGTTGAATGTACAGATCACGACCTACGGTTCGGCTCGGATGCGATTCGCAGATATACTGGCTACATCTGACGCAGAGAAGCTTATTCATGCTTTTATGACCTCTAGAATAGACTATTGTAACTCGCTACTCGGGCGATGCCATTCAAATCAGGTCAACAAGCTTCAGCTAGTTCAAAACGCTTCTGCAAGGGTACTTACTCGATCTAAGAAGTATGACCACATAAGCCCAATTCTGGCATCTTTACACTGGCTACCAGTTAAATATCGCATCCAATTTAAAATATCACTAATCACCTACAAAGCTTTAAATGGCTTAGCACCCTCATATCTTAGAGAATTACTATCAGAATACAATCCATCACGCACACTACGGTCGCAAAATTCTGGCCTATTGATTATCCCTAGACTATCAAAAGTGTCTAAAAGTGGAAGATCCTTTTCCTACTTAGCCCCTAAGCTCTGGAATGATTTACCAACCGATGTCCGAGAATCAGACACAGTCGATCATTTTAAATCTAGACTTAAAACTTTTCTCTTCAACATAGCATTCGCATAATTTGTCTAGTAAAGGTTCTTAACTCGCAATAGTTATTTTCACGGAACAAAGCACTCACGGTCATAACACAGACCAACCAAATAAATAAATAAAAACCTTTTCTACATGAACACTTAAAATGAATTGCATTAAATAGTTTGCCACCGTTTGCCACTGAACCTGCATTAACGACGACAGTGGGGCTTCCGGCCTTAGTCAAACGGTTTGGCACGTATGGTCGGGTTGCGATTTTGGTGCTTTCGTGTGTCTTGTGAATAGTATGCCATACAAACCCGTTTGCCACTGAACCTGCATTAACGACGACAGTGGGGCCTCCAGCCTTAGTCAAACGGGTTGGCACGTATGGTCGGGTTGCGATTTTGGCGCTATCGTAAGTCTTATGAATAGTATGCCATACAGACCCGTTTGCCACTGAACCTGCATTAACGACGACAGTGGGGCCTCCAGCCTTAGTCAAACGGGTTGGTATGTATGGTCGGGTTGCGTTTTTCGCGCTTTCGTGTGTCTTGTGAATAGTATGCCATACAGACCCGTTTGCCACTGAACCTGCATTAACGACGACAGTGGGGCCTCCAGCCTTAGTCAAACGGGTTGGTATGTATGGTCGGGTTGCGTTTTTCGCGCTTTCGTGTGTCTTGTGAATAGTATGCCATACATACCCGTTTGCCACTGAACCTGCATTAACGACGACAGTGGGGCCTCCAGCCTTAGTCAAACGGGTTGGCACGTATGGTCGGGTTGCGATTTTGGCGCTATCGTAAGTCTTATGAATAGTATGCCATACCGACCCGTTTGCCACTGAACCTGCATTAACGACGACAGTGGGGCCTCCAGCCTTAGTCAAACGGGTTGGTATGTATGGTCGGGTTGCGTTTTTCGCGCTTTCGTGTGTCTTGTGAATAGTATGCCATACAGACCCGTTTGCCACTGAACCTGCATTAACGACGACAGTGGGGCCTCCAGCCTTAGTCAAACGGGTTGGTATGTATGGTCGGGTTGCGTTTTTTGCGCTTTCGTGTGTCTTGTGAATAGTATGCCATACATACCCGTTTGCCACTGAACCTGCATTAACGACGACAGTGGGGCCTCCAGCCTTAGTCAAACGGGTTGGCACGTATGGTCGGGTTGCGATTTTGGCGCTATCGTAAGTCTTATGAATAGTATGCCATACAGACCCGTTTGCCACTGAACCTGCATTAACGACGACAGTGGGGCTTCCGGCCTTAGTCAAACGGGTTAACACGTATGGTCGGGTTGCGATGTTTTTGACGTTTTCTCCTGGTCCTGTAAATGGTATACAATATAGACCCGTTTGCCACTGAACCTGCATTAACGACGACAGTGGGGCCTCCAGCCTTAGTCAAACGGGTTGGTATGTTTGGTCGGGTTGCGTTTTTCGCGCTTTCGTGAGTCTTGTGAATAGTATGCCATACAGACCCGTTTGCCACTGAACCTGCATTAACGACGACAGTGGGGCCTCCAGCCTTAGTCAAACGGGTTGGCACGTATGGTCGGGTTGCGATTCTGGCGCTATCGTAAGTCTTATGAATAGTATGCCATACAGACCCGTTTGCCACTGAACCTGCATTAACGACGACAGTGGGGCCTCCAGCCTTAGTCAAACGGGTTGGTATGTATGGTCGGGTTGCGTTTTTCGCGCTTTTGTGTGTCTTGTGAATAGTATGCCATACAGACCCGTTTGCCACTGAACCTGCATTAACGACGACAGTGGGGCCTCCAGCCTTAGTCAAACGGGTTGGCACGTATGGTCGGGTTGCGATTTTGGCGCTATCGTAAGTCTTATGAATAGTATGCCATACAGACCCGTTTGCCACTGAACCTGCATTAACGACGACAGTGGGGCTTCCGGCCTTAGTCAAACGGGTTAACACGTATGGTTGGGTTGCGATGTTTTTGGCGTTTTCTCCTGGTCCTGTAAATGGTATACAATATAGACCCGTTTGCCACTGAACCTGCATTAACGACGACAGTGGGGCCTCCAGCCTTAGTCAAACGGGTCGTCAGGTTTAATTTTCTCTTAAAGATCGGAAGGTGACCCTTATTTACCATATATACCCTCGCATTGGGCCCCCAATTTGCTAAATCCTCAACTGTGGATAATATAATTATGCCGCAATATTTAGTCTGTCTGGAACTAAGCTGAGTTAAACCACATCACTGTGTGACACTTCAATACATATGAACGGCCGCTACGCTAATACGATTTTGTTTTTCTCTCCCTGTCTCGTCCTCGACCCGAGGACGAGACAAACAGACCCAGTCCCGGTAGATGTGAAAGTCGGCACACCTCTGATCTACTGGCTGTCCTTCAACGTTATGCCCAGCTGATACCTGACCAACGATCACCGGCAGAACCGCTTAATCTCCGCTAAATCTCCATTTCCGTTCTCCCAAGGGTTTTTCCCTCCTAGGACTTATTTTTCCTCGGATAAAAGCCCGGGGTTTTTTTTTCTCCTAGGGGGTTTTTCACCCCGGGGAGGCAGCCTTTTTGGGCTTTACCTAGCTTCCTCTCCTATACGTTGCTTTAGTAATACGTGCAATTATAATATTGAGTCATAGCCGCAGCAAATTTAACTGCTCATGCTATCATGTATTCTGTTGTGCTATCTGTCGTTTTCTGTGTTTTCACTGCTTCTATTTATGTAAAGCTGCTTTGAAACAATTGACTTTTGTGAAAAGCGCTATATAAATAAAATTGAATTGAATTGAATTAATACGCAAATTTAAATAGGGTGAAAGTTGATCGTTGGTACGTGTTTCAAAGGCTTGCAAATGTTAACACTTAAATGATTTTAAACTATTTAACTTCAAAGAGGTGCTGAAGTGAGCAATTTTCTGTACGCACAGACGCACATGCAGTTGAATGTGTCCGGCCCAACTCCGATCAAACGTGATTAT
The DNA here is from genome assembly GCF_030506205.2 of Paramisgurnus dabryanus. Lineage (NCBI taxonomy): Eukaryota > Metazoa > Chordata > Actinopteri > Cypriniformes > Cobitidae > Paramisgurnus > Paramisgurnus dabryanus. The sequence goes on from NC_133342.1 coordinate 2,037,998, forward strand.
CCCTATGCCCTTCAAAGACCAGAACTCTTGATGTATAAACTTGAGAGAGAGTTGCGCTACTGTGTCTCATACTGTAGTCCACTAAAATACATTTGGCGAATAAAGCACTGAAAAACAACGTAATTTTCACTTTATGTGGAGCGACTGTTTATGCTGCATCTTCTTCCCGAAGCACCGTTTGGAATTCGTCCTCCGTCTGTGTGTGTGTGCACGTGTTTAAGTGCACTCAACAAATGTAGTCATGTCAGAACTACAGTTATGCCACTTACATAATGTAGCATTTTTTTAATGTTTGATGACAAGATAGAGACTTTTATGTAAAGGAAAATTATGTAGACTAATAATTTAAGTTTAATGTCCTAATGATCAGCCTACTTATTTGTATGTCTCACAGCTGACATGTAACGTTATTAATCGGTTCAGGAAATTTATTTTTTGTTAACGGAAACGTTAAAATACTGTTTCTATTCGGAACGAACCAATTGGGGAAAAAATCTGGTTCAAAGCCCTGATAGAGGGTGCACACCTGATAATGATTCAATGGGATAAACATTGACAAATCAATCATTTTTAAAACTGTTTCAATAGTTGCTTGCTTTCTGGGTACTGACCTGTTTCAGTTCTCTGTTACCTGGAGGAAATAGATGTGATCATCTGTGTGTAAAAGCTGCTTCAGCTCAGCGTCTCTCCTCCTCAGATCATCAATCTCCTGCTCCAGTCGCTTCAAGGGTCCTTCAGCTCGACTCACTGCAATCTTTTCCTGATCTCTGATCAGCTGTGTCACCTCAGATCGTCTTCTCTCAATGGTTTGGATCAGTTGAGTAAAGATCCTCTCAGTGTCGTCCACTGCTGTCTGTGCAGAGCGCTGTTAGGACACACAGAGAGAGGAGCATTAGAATCAGCAGCATTCACTCAGCTCTTACTGGTACATCACACAGTCTGTTACCCACAGTGAACTTCAGTGAAAGTCATCCAGCACTGAACTCCTCACTGACTGATTGGATGAGAGTCCTAACTGAGTCTGAAACAGATCTGAAACAGCAGACAGCAGTTGTTCTTCTGATCAAAACTCACCTTACGAGTCTCAACAGCATCTCTCAGCTCCTGAAGCTTCTTCTGACTCTCCAGGATTCTCTGTTGGTATTTTCTCTGGGTCTCCTTTAATTGTTTCTGTTGGGTGTGGAAGTTTTTACCAAATAAACAGTACATTAATCACAGACATGCACACACATTTCTAAATTAAAATAAAGGATCTTTAATTATGAAGCTACAGTATAATTGGAGCAGAACTGATAACAAAAGCACTTTCAGTGCTTTCAGCACTTACCTGTTTATTTCTTCTTTCTTCTTCAGCTTTTAAAGTATTGTGTTTTTTATGTTTGCCCACCTTACACAGATAACAAATAAAGAGCTGATCAGTACGACAGTAAATCTCAAGTACTTTATCATGTTGAGGGCAGATCATCTGCTGAAGTCGTCCAGTGGCGTCTATCAGGTTGTGCTTCTTCCCTTTGAATAAATTCTCATGTTGTTCAAGATGATTTTGACAGTAAGAGTTCAGACACACCAGACAGGACTTGACAGCTTTGTGTTTTCTCTCAGTACAGACGTCACACTCCACATCTCCAGGTTCAGCATAATAGTGATCAAGATGAGCCGCTTTTCGTTTAGCCGTCTTCAGTTTCTCTACCACTTCAGCCAGCATTGTGTTTTTACCTAAAACAGGTCTTGTATTGAAGGTCTGTCTGCACTGAGGGCAGCTGTAGTTTCTTTTCTGATCATCTTGATCCCAGTAGTCTGTAATACAGCTCATACAGTAACTGTGTCCACAGGGAATCGTCACTGGAACTATAAGTGAATCCAAACAGATTGAACAGATGAACTCATCCTGAGCCAAAGAAACACTGGCTTCTGCCATTTTAGAAAAGAAAAACAAAAACCTGACAGTGAAGTTTCAGTTTTCCTGAACTCAAGAACTTCCTGGTTAATGAAATGTGTGCAAACAGGAATACTGGCCATATAATAAATAAGTCCACTAGATGTCAGTCTCATACAGACTTCATACAGACTACAGGTTTGCATTTTAACTTTACATTTTAAAATAATTACTTCGATTTAAGCTATTCCTTTAACAGATTAAAACACTCCAAGGAAACCCTTAAGCTGACAGTGAAAATTATCCTGAGGTTTTCAATGCGAAAGTCATGGGTTTGATTCGAAGGGGACAAAAACTGATCGTTTAAACAACACCTTAAATTGCTTTTGATCACAGGATCCTTCAGTAGATCCAGACAGACTGGACAGATGAACTGATCCTGAGCCAAAGAGACAATTGCTTTGCTTCTGTCATTTTAGAAAAGAAGAAACATGCAAAAACCTGACCGTGATTTAGTTTCAGTTTCCCTGAATTCAAGAACTTCTGTGGGTGTGTTTAAGAAAGGTGTATAAACATGAATCCCAGTCATATAATAAATAAGTCCACTAGATGTCAGTCTCATACAGAAACTCAAAGAGACATTCACAGTGAACTCAGATTTGGACATCAGTTTTATATTTTAGAATAATTCATTAGCTTTAAGTTATTCAAGATCAAAACATTGAGGAAATCATTTAGCTGATAATAGGAATTAAAACCCTGCAAGCCCGTTGGGGCCCGACAGGCTAAGCCCATTTGGGCCGGGCTTGGCCCGTTTTTTTTTTTTTTACAGACCGGGCTCGGGTCGGACTAGGGCTTATTTTAGCATCTCTCCTCTAGAGCCCTGCACGGGCCAAAAACTCCAGCCCTGGCCAGCCCAGGCCCGTAGTGTTCAAGCCCTACACGACCGCAGCCCGACAATAGACCTTTCTCACAGTAACCGGAAATACGTAATCGTCGTGTAAGCGGAGTTCCTGTCAAGCGTCAACACACTAGAAAAACATAAACCCGGGCAAGTGGAGGAAAACTTTTTCCATGAAGAATTTGTCAATAAATTTCTAGGTAAGTAGAGAGCGAGTATAACTGTTACTGAACTGTTAACTAAAACGACACATTATAAGTCTCGCCGGATGTATACCTTCACCATCAACAGGGAATTGATGGAACAGATACGGCTTTTTACATTGCCTTGACTGCGGAGGAAGTAGATTTCCGCGACGATTGCGTAGTTCCGGTCATAAATACGGAAGTTGTGAGAAAGGTCTATGCCTGCAAGTTTTCAGCCCGACCTGACCCGAGACCAATATCAATCACTTTTAAGCTCTCTCTGACGCGCGTGCTCTTTTATGCGCGCGCGCTCTCTCGCTCTCTGGCACGCGCATTCTCAGATGCGTGCTGTCTCAGCTACACACGCAAACACACACACACACACACACAATGAGGAGAGGCGCTAAAATAAGCCTGAGTCCGACCCGAGCCCGGTCTGTAAAAAAAAAACCTCCCGAGTCCGGCCCAAATGTGCTTAGCCTGTCGGGCCCCGACGGGCTTGCAGGGCTCTACTCTCCTCGTTGTGTGTGTGTGTTTGCGTGTGTAGCAGAGACAGCGCGCATCTGAGAGAGAGAGCGTGCGTTCGGGTCTGGTTGGGTTCGGGCTGAAAAATTGCAGGCATTGTCGAGCTGGGGTCGGGTAGGGCTTGAACACTACAGGCCAGGGCCGGGGTAGGGCTGGAGTTTTGGCCCATGCAGGGCTCAAAGGGAACAAAAACTGATAGTTTAAACAACACTTAAATTGCTTTTGATAAAATCATCTTCTAAATGTGTTCATGTAATTTTGTCTGTAAAACTGGAAGCCCACAGAGAATTAAAGATTGAATAAATCTTATGAAGATTGTTATAGCTGCCTTTAAATATATCTGTGACATCTTAAACAAAGCTGCATGTTTGAGCGATATGATCTTCAAATGAATGTCTTTTGTCTTCCAGGGACAAAGAAGGCCATATGGATCTGAAATAACCTCAGAGTGAGTAAATTTTTTAAGATTTATTAATTTTGAACATGTATGCACCTGTTGTGCAAACAGGTGCCAGTGAGAAAATAAATATATCCACAATGTGACAACATCATACAGAGACTAAAACTGCAGTGAGACACTTGAAGCTCAATGTCATCTCAATCTGTATTGCGTACACCTTTACATTTGTGTTTATCAAGATAATACATTCACCTGCATCTAAGGGAAAAAAAAGAGTCCAAGAATAAATGACTCAGTAAATGCAATTTATTGAGTAAAACAACCTTATTCATTAATAATTTACTGCTATAGTGTGTTTAATATTGACATTATTTCTACACCCCATGATGCTTTGTGTGAATTAGGGGAGTAATTTTTGTTTTGACATCAACAATGCTTTTTTTGCGTTGTCTTTAGTCATTCATTTACAGCAAGATGTGGATTCAAATTCTGACAGATCCTATAAGGACATCCGCATGCCATCCACTCCTTTATAGAGAAAATGGATGAGAAGTAAAAAAGTTGCTGCTTATAACTTACAGTTTATTTATCTACTGTGTTGACTGAGTTGTTTGTGATGGTAAGGCAATGAGGAATTTGAAAAGCTCAGAGGCTTACCCATGCCTTGGAAATTACAAGTATGAAGCATAACTCATGTACAAGAAAAAATCTATAAATTAATGTAGTATTGCTATTATATACTGCAATATACTTCGAACTTCTAAATTCTAATGAATAGCATGCTACAGTATTTTTTCATGTGGGGCAGGGTAACAACGGGGTTTAACACAGACAAAGATAACCCAGTGTCAAAAGCACATTGTAAAACCATAGACAGTAAAAGAAATGGACACAGCGACCCCATTGGATTCAACGGAGACAAGTGAAGTCAATTAAAAGCATGCACTTCATGGGAGTCGAGCGTACTGCGCAGACTCAAACTGAGCTTGATGACGTAGATGTCACGTGAGGAACCTGTCTGACAATTGTAAGTCTTCTAATAGCCGTGCCACGAGAAATCTGAATCACCCACCGAATCTTGCAGAGATGGTGAGCGTGAACAGGAACACATTTTGGTAAGTATTCTGATTAATAATATCCCTTGACTTTATGCCTTCACGTCCACCCGATTGCCTCATAGACAGTAAAGATTGCCTACGAGCTTCTCCTCCTGTCCATACGGTAATTTCTCTACTGCGCGACAGAGAGAAGCAGGTTATGATGCATGTTAGCCAATTTTTACAAAAACTGCTTCTACTGGGCCATAACATAAGATACATGGTAATGGAGCCTTTTATACATTTTCGTGTTTCTTTAGAAATAATTAATGGAAAAATTAAGTCTTTAAATGCCTCAGAGGTAAAGTTATTCGCTGTCAAAACGACGCCAAAATGAATGGGAGTCAATGTAATGCTAACAGCAGGTGGGGGTTTGCTAAGCAATGGTGGCACCCAGGGAAGCTTCAATAAAATTTTAAACCCTGCACCCCTGGTAAAAACCCCCAAAGTGTACTAAAACTAAAATATTTGTAGAATCCTGTATTATAGCCAACTGTTGGATCACACAGTTTCACGGATCCAAAACAAATGTAAAACCCAGGATAGAGAGGTTGTGTGAATGTGGTGTTGACTCTGTGGATGAGGGTCATTGTGCGAGACACGCTGTAGAAGGACAGAGATCCTGCACTGTGATCCACATAAACTCCTATTCTAGAAGATCTGAACACTACTGGGAGTTTAGTCTCAATGTTATTGTGCCTAAATGAACAACTGGAGTCACAGCAGGACAAACGCCAGGACTGATCATTACACCCAAACACACCGTCATCACCCCCTCCCTTCCTGCTGATGCTCTTATATGACACTGATATACACACCGTACCACTCCACTCAACCTCCCAGTAACAGCGTCCCCAAACACTCTCACTACACAACACCTGACGATAAACATCAAATCTGTCTGGATGATCAGGATACGGCTGGACTCTGTTAGTGTCAGTAATCACTTTGTTGTCATCAGATAGTTTGAGATACTTATTTGCTGTGTTTGGATCTGCAGTGATCTGACGATAATCTATGGAGACAAAGAATATAATCTGTAAACAAGGAATCTGAATGTCAATAATTATTATTCTGACATCTCATATGAGGCATTACCATTCATCCCAAAATTACAAAAATATGAATGTAAGTTTCTTCTCTGACACGTTACAGCTGTAATACGTAACTTTTTGTTAAACGCTTAATCAGTGTTAAAAAAGGATAACGTTTTTGCGGTTTAACTGGCATAATTTTCCTTGATGCTTCAACTTCTTTTCACAACTTTATGACATATGAAGAGTTTCGTTGCAAAACGAGATAAATCCTTTTTTTTTTTTTGACAAAACATGTTTATTATTATGTTATCATGTTATTAATTTGTTTTATGGTGCTACTTAGCTGTATTTTTTAAGTTATGAAGGTTTAAATTAGGGATGCACCGATACCACTTTTTTGGAATACGAGTATGAGTACGAGTACTTGCATTTCAGTACTTGCCGATACCGATACCGAGTACTTAATAAAAAAACATGATTTAAATTTACAGGTAACAGCTTTAGTCATATAATTTAACAAAAAAACAAAGGACTAGTTTTCCAGTTTGTTGTAAACTCTGCCTCCTTGGACAACACGAGGCATTAACCCCTTACACGCCGCTCAAACATAGACATTTCTCAGACCGTGGTATCGATTTCAGGTATCGGGGGACTTTTAACGAGTATGAGTACTTTAGAAAATTTGGTATCGAGGCCGATACCCGATACCAGTATCGGTGCATCCCTAGTTTAAATCAAAACAAACCAACTGCAGTTGAATTGATATTACAGTTTTTTATATCTCAGCTAATAATAAACAGAAAATTGTATAATTGACACACAACTGATTTATGTTGTGTAAATTGGGCAAACCACAGCTGATTCCAGTCTGGCTTAGACTCAGTGGCAGGGGTTATTCCTATTACATTGACACTTATACAGTAAAAGGAGGACATTAAGGATAGCAGGAGCAGTGAGAGATGCAGTGAGAGGTGAAGAAGCAGTGAGAGATGCAGTGAAAGGTGCAAGACAGTGAGAGGTGCAGAGCAGTGAGAGGTGCAGTGAGAGGTCCAGGAGCAGTAAGAGGAGGGCCAGGGAGAAGAGCAGGCCCAAGGAGAGGGCAATGTAGAGGTGTAAGAATGTGTGGTGATGGTGGTAGTAGAATTCCAAGGGCTGCAAGAACAGTAGTCAGTGATGAAATTCACTGATTTCACCAAGAGAGGCTGGTGAAAGAGTGCCTCCATTATACGCATCTTTCAACAAACCAACAGGTAAGTATTGCATTTTACATGGATTGTTTCTATTCTCACTTGACATGTCATTGTCAATAAGGTCATACAGTAATATGTAGAATTTTTTGTCCCTCTACAAAAAATGCAACGTCTTCCATCCTCTGGGGGAAGAGGAAAGCTCCTCAAAAATGATCAAGATCAATACTGTAAAACTTTTTCTGCTCTATCATATTGTGTTTCTACTTTTCCTCCTGTAGTCAGACACACAGTTCCCAACCAATACATTTAGCGTAAAAACGGTGGATTGGATGTTTTGCATGCAAATACCTGTAAAACTGAAACATAAGAGTCTATGCATGTTTTTGTAATGTCAACAATAGCCAGTATTTTGAAACCTGGTGTACTTTAATTGATTGCATGTACCTTGTGAAGTGAAAAGAAGTGTTATTCTTTGAAAGAATAATTTCATTTTGAGTCAGATTACCAGTGTTTTGGTAAAGTTATTATGTGCAGAGAAAGATGTGTTCTGTTTTGAAATGAAGAGTTAGTATATATTTAACAAAATTTGTTTTTGAGAAGAAAATTATGCATTTGGCCAATTGTGTTTTTTAGGTGGAAGTCTGTGTTAAGTGTTTAGAAAAAGTATCTGAAGTATGGGTAAGCACTTGTTAGCGAATGAAAAAAACTGTAATTGGAATGCACAACCAAAAAACGAGATTTCTGAACAGTTAAAAAAACGGATTTATCTCGTTTTGCAACGAAACTCTTCATTTTGTGAATACATATTTAAACATTCTGAGATACATAAAAACTGTATTTTGTGTTTGAGATGGAAAGTTCGTTTCACTTTTTATTTATGCTCCATGGACAAGACCTTGGTTTATATGTAGAAATTTTCAGTTTTATAATGGATTTACTTTTATTTATTTTTTTACAAACAAAATGAAAAAAGTTATTTCTTATTTTCCCATTCATTCAAAACATATTTTTTTCATTTCCCCATTCATTTTCAATGTGGGGTCATTTTTAACTCAAACACCTTAAACAGTAATTTTGAACAACCAAATCAAGCCTAGTTTTTTTGTGCATGTTTAGATAGATTATTTAGGAAAAGTCACAGAGTTTCATGTCTCTGAGATGAAGGTAACACTTTTTAAAAATGAAAGAAAAGTCCAGTGGGGTTCCCACTGGTTAAAAGAAGCATAAATTACAGAAAATTATATTGGATTAAGATTGTGGGGTTTAAATTGCCAAAGGAATTTTTGATCACTTCTAATATTTTTTCAGCATTTATCTTAAAATTATCTTCAGTATTTGTGTATTATTTGCTGATACTCACATTGTAAGAACTGTTCCCTGGTATTCGGTTCAGGGGTGGAAATAATGTCAATATGCTTTACTATGGAAACATACATATTCATTGTAAATAACATGTTAAAACTTTAAATAATTACATATTTTATATATTTTGATTTAGCAAACACAAATACTTCATAATGTGTGCCTAATGTTTTAGAAAAATAGGTGCCTTGCCTCTATCAGATATGCTTTCTATCTCTTCTCTGCAATAATCTTCTAGTTTCTCTCTCAGATGAGACAAAGATTTTCCTACATCATCATAAGAGAGGAGAGAACTGACAGTAATGCTGAGTGAGTCTGAAAATCCAGGAGGAACAGAGAGAGACTGGAAACTCTACAAAAACACAAAGACAAACAACACAAACATTGAATATAAAATATAATCACAGTAAAACATGCTCTATAGTTCCTAAACACCACTGTACTGTTTTTTACCTGGAGGAAATTTATGTGATAATCTGTGAGTAAAAGCTGCTCCAGCTCAGCGTCTCTCCTCCTCAGATCATCAATCTCCTGCTCCAGTCGCTTCAAGAGTCCTTCAGCTTCACTCACTGCAGTCTTTTCCTGATCTCTGATCAGCTGTGTCACCTCAGATCGTCTTCTCTCAATGGTTTGGATCAGTTGAGTAAAGATCCTCTCAGTGTCGTCCACTGCTGTCTGTGCAGAGCGCTGTTAGGACACACAGAGAGAGGAGCATTAGAATCAGCAGCATTCACTCAGCTCTTACTGGTACATCACACAGTCTGTTACACACAGTGAACTTCAGTGAAAGTCATCCAGCACTGAACTCCTCACTGACTGATTGGATGAGAGTCCTAACTGAGTCTGAAACAGATCTGAAACAGCAGACAGCAGTTGTTCTTCTGATCAAAACTCACCTTATGAGTCTTCACAGCATCTCTCAGCTCCTGAAGCTTCTTCTGACTCTCCTGGATTCTCTGATGGTATTTTCTCTGGGTCTCCTTCAGTTGTTTCTGTTGGATGTGGAAATAATGATAAACAAGATAAACTGTTCATTTAGCTGTAGTATGAGCATGAGGAAACATTTATTATAATGCAGAACTGATCACATAAACAAAACAATCCAATGTTCTCAGCTCTCACCTGTTTCTCAGTCCTCTCTGCTGCAGCTGATACAGTCTTATGTTTTTTGTGTTCATCCACCGTACACAGATAACATATACAGAGCTGATCAGTACGACAGTAAATCTCAAGGGCTTTATCGTGTTTACGGCAGATCATCTGCTGAAGTCGTCCAGTGGCGTCTATCAGGTTGTGCTTCTTCCCTTTGAATAAATTCTCATGTTGTTCAAGATGATTTTGACAGTAAGAGTTCAGACACACCAGACAGGACTTGACAGCTTTGTGTTTTCTCTCAGTACAGACGTCACACTTCACATCTCCAGGTTCAGCATAACAGTGATCAGGACGAGCAGCTTGTAGTTTAGTCTTCTTCAGTTTCTCCACCACTTCAGCCAGCATGATGTTTTTACCTAAAACAGGTCTTGTAGTGAAGGTCTGTCGGCATTGAGGGCAGCTGTAGTATCTCTTTTGATCCCAGTAGTCTGTAATACAGCTCATACTGTACAGTAACTGTGTCCACAGTTGATGGTCACAGGATCCTTCAGTAGATCCAGACAGATTGAACAGCTGAACTGATCCTGTGAAACACTTGCTTCTGCCATTTTAGAAAAGAAGACACGTACACACACCTGAGAGTGATTTAGTTTCAGTTTTCCTGAACTCGAGAACTTCCTGGTTGTGTTTATGAAAGGTGTGCAAACAGGAGTCCCAGTCATATAATAAAGAGTCCACTAGATGTCAGTTTCATACAGACAGTCACAGAGACATTATTTATAAAGAAAGTGAACACTGGTTTGCATATTAGCTTTACATTTTATAATAATGAATTACCCCCAGTCCTTTTCTAAGGCATGTTTATAAAAGGTGCTTAAACTTTGGCTTTAGCTAAGCCTTGTCCGAGAAACTGAGGTTTTCAGTGCCAAAGTTAAAGGGTTTGGGTCAAAGGGGACAAAAACTGGATGTTTAAACTACACTTAAAATTGCTCTGGATAAAATAATCTTCATGTAAATGTCTGTAAGACTGAAAGCCATCAGAGAAGAGACCAAAAATTACTGTGAAGAGTGTAGCTGTGTTACTTCTGTATCAGAATATATGTGAGGGTTTTAATATATCATCTTAACCACAGCTGGATGTCTGAGCTGTATGATCAAATTATTTTCTTTTTTCTTCCAGGGATGAAAAAGGCCATATAGATCTGAAATAACCTGAGAGTGAGTAAATGATTTAAGAATGTTTATTTTAGATACATTTTAAACATGAATTAAACCTCATTAAAGCATATATGTGCTTGTTATTGACTAAATATTATATAGATTTTCTGTCACTGAGTTTTAGGAGACGTGTTGCAAATAAAAACCAAGCAGAAAAGTTATAAAAACACTGTTGTGCCAACAGGTGCCAGTGAGAAAATAAATATATCCAGAATGTGACAGCATCATACAGACACAAACTGAGTTTCAGATGCTGTAATATTGCAGTGCGACACTAGAAGCTCAATATCATCAAAATCTGTATTGCGTACTGATCTACAGTTGTGTTTGTCAAGCTGTTACATTCACCTACATCTGAGGATAAATCAAGAATCAAACAATAAAGACAAGAATAAATGAGAGACTTTATTGAGTAAAACTACAGAACGATACACAGAGTCACAAGTTAGAGAGAGAGAATGAGTGATAAAAAGTTAAAACTTAAAAAGTTGTGTTCGCTGATATACTAAAGAGAAGTGAGCATTTTTTTCTCAGGCTCTTATGTTTAGGTTCATTCACTTTAATGCTAATGAAAAGTTTATTAGTCAGTAATTGAAATACCTTATTTTCACAAATGTCACTTTAGTCATTTTTTTCATTTTTTAACCAATTTGAGTGTCTTTCACCACCAAACCCTCTACTGTACATGCAAAAATCTTCCTTTATAAAAAAGCCTTTAGTCACTCTTCAATTTCCTTTCTGAATTAAGGTAAAAGTCTTAAAAATGAAGTCAATATACTAATATCCCTTATGAAAAAGTAGTACTTCAAGTTAATTTTATTAAGTATACTTAACTTAAGTAATGTTGGAGTATAGTTTTAGTATACTTTATGTAGTAAGTGTACTAACATCTATGTTCTAGTAGTAAACTTGAATACCACTTGGGACTAAAGCCGCCTTTCCACTGCACACGACAAACGACGGCCGATAAGCCGGAAGTCATTCATTTCCTATGGAAAGTCGCAAAGCGGATGCGTGAGGTGCCAACCATCTGCGGATGCGTAAATATCGGATCCGTTTTGACGGTTGGATGCGTTAAAAAATTTGAACTTGTGCGACTAAACCGCATGCGATATGCCGACCGGAAGTTATGTATTTCATTGTATTCCAATCACAAACTGTGTGTGAGGTGAAAATGATTAATCCTTTTGGTTTAACTTTATTAGTTACACTTGAATCCTTAAAAAAAACACTATTGATTACTGATAATAAATACATTATTAATTTAATTTGTGTATGTAATTATTTTAATCTTGTCTTTATATGTTCTCTCAAAAAAATATTGGCAATCTTTGTCATATATGAATAGCTGTTTATTGTTTCATTCATTTGCGTTCATTTATTTATTCCACCATGGTAAAAAATATTAGAATGAAGCCTCTTGCGCTGGAATGAGCTTCCCTCCCATATACGATTAAACTGAAACTTCATTACGACTGCCACTAGGGGGAGAACTCCGACTGTCGTTTGCGTATGTCGTGTGCAGTGGAAAGGCGGCTTAAGGCTGCATCCAAATAACCACACTTGCGGTCTTGGCCACTTGAGAGCACGTGCACGCGACAGGAAGTAAGTGCGCAAGACTGTCCCATGTCTTAAAACTGGCAAAGTGCAGTGCCCTTAACGCACACTAAACCCACACTTTCTCGAATACCGCTTCGAAGCGGTATTCAAGGCTAAGCGTATCCCGTCATGCATCACGTTCAGGATGTATATCATGAGACTTTTGCCCAAATCTTGCGAGATGTTGTGGAAACTTTTAATTGTAAGTAAATAAATGGATTTTACATATTTTGGTAGTAAAACGGAAAATGTTCCCATCAGGTGAATAATTTTTACATGCACGCTTGGGATCTTCACGCCCACTAGAACACTTGGGCAAAATATAGGAAATACATCATGTAAATATTCAAGCGGTCAAGTGCAAAGACCGCAAGTGTGGTTATTTGGACGCAGCCCAAATTGGCCCATTTTTTTGTATATAAAAGTATACTTCTAGTGTACTATAAGTGTAAGAGTAGTCAACTTTAAGTGCCCAAGTACGTTCTTCATTTGTACTGTAAGTGAACTCATGAGTATACTAGTAGTTTGCTAGACTTATACTTCAAGTGTACATGCAAATGTTTTGTTAGTGAACTCTAAGTAAACTAGTAGGTTATTCATTGTGCAGACCTGCCAACCTTGGAAAATTTTTTTTAAACAGTACAGTAGCATCGGCCGAAAGGACAGAACACGGGTTTTTAACATAATTTAACACATGCACGCGCACATGCACGCACACACACCTCTTGGTAACTTTCAAGGTAACATGCTGCACATTGCACTCACTTTTTTCCCATCCTGCCATAATCTGCTTTAAAAATAATAATAAATGTGAATAAAATCATGTTTAACTAAATTTGCCATACATGGTGATTAATAACATTATTAATGTTAAATACTGTATTCTCCAAAGTTTAGCATGTCTGCACAAACACTGTTAAAAGTGATATTACTGTTAAATAGTGGGAGATGGTTAACCCACAAATTACATTCTGTTATCATTTACTCAACCTCATATTGTGTCTAACCTTCATGATTTCTTTCTTGAGTGAAACACACACAAAAAAAAATTTTGAGAAAAAAATTGTTGTTTTTCCCTGACTAGCAAAAAATACAATGGAGTGGGGACCAGACACTGTTGTTATCAACACTCTTTAAAATAACTTGTGTTCCACACAATAAATAAACTCCTAAAGGTTTGGATGGTCTGTTCTGTTATGTAATCTATGACTGAATTACATGTTTTATGTTAACTATACCTTTAAGACACTATTTTAGAGTTAACACTGCTTTAAATTCAACCATAACTGTGACAGTAGTGCTGTTAACTGTATGTCTGTCTGTAATTTGTTGTAGCTTTGTTTACAGTGCAGTACAGTACGGCATAGGCACCTATCACATGGGCGCTCGAGACACGAGATATTCTCCATTTATAAAACTTTATTTGATGTGGTTTGTATATGACGTTTTATTTTATTGACAATTATCAAGAGCGCGTTATTTCAGAACGCATTTAACCGCTTCACTCGGATGTCAGGTGGATTCCCTTCACTGAGAGTGAACTTTCCGTTTTTATTTGACTAAAACTGGCTGATCTGCCCCATGGTAAAATCATTGTACTTTTTCGTAAGCGCTCAATTATAAATAATGCCCATTTACAAATCAGAAGTAATGTTAGCGCATCTTGCGGTCAAGTGCACGTTATGAAACGGAGCCCGCGCGACCGTCGACTTCATAGGATTAAGCTAATGCATTATTTCATTATTTGCACATCCACCCTGACCAGTTTACCTTGGCGGGTCAGACGTCTTGACTCTCCGTAGAAAAGATGGTCAGAAACTGCGGGTGGAGGAAGGAGATCACGCTGGAGTTTGTGATTCCATCGATAGCAGACTCTTGTTACTGATTGGCCAGACTTGTCAATCATCCCCACTTTCTATGTGGTGGAGGAGCCCAGTGCTATGATTGGACATATTTTTCTTTTTTCTGTTGCTTCTTTTGAGTACTTCGCGGGGCAAAGGGCGTCATCAGGTTTTTGCGTAGTTATGAGTGACAAATCGTACCACCGTACTTTGAGGTCAAAATCAGTACCTGCTACGCAAAATGCGTACAGGTTGGCAGGTCTGCATTGTGTGCTGCAGGTATATGTAAAGAAGTATACTCATAGCACACTTGAATACATTTCTTTTTCGTAAGGGATATTCAGTAAACCTCCTTTAATTGGGCAAAAAACTCTTGCACCTTGACCTTTGACCATTCATTTCTTCTTCTGTGAACATAGAGGACTTTTTAAGAAAAAATTGTTGTGGCATTTAATAGATGCCAACAAAGCAGTATTTCCGAATAGCCTGGAATTAAGCATATTTGAAGTGAAAGTATTTGATGAACGTATAATAGGTGCCAAGAGCATTCGGTTATCATTATCTGATTTTTGGCAGAAATGGCGTTTAGCAGCGTTTATATCTGAGCTCTTCAAAGGCTACTTTTTCACAGTAAATGTAGACAATGGGCCAAAGTTATTTCAGAAGAACTTTCATGCACGTGAAAACTAAATACATACACAGTGCAATACTATTTGTATTGTAACTGTCAATTATGCTTCTCTTAAATTATTATTAGATTAACTGAGACAATTTATTTCTTAGATATAAGACATGTGTTTTACTTGTTTGACAGAAGTTTAGTATTAACAATAATAAAACAATTGAGGCAGGTGTCCCGGACAGGGTATGGATTAAGCAAGGATTAGATATACTTAGATATATTAGAACATTTATGTAGTTTTAACAAAAATACCATTACTTGTGTGCATCTTGAGGTTATAAAAATTTTACTTGGGGATGGGCGATAATTTGCATGCGATATCATCCGCATCTTGTCAGTAAAGCCGGTTACTTGATTAGTAACATCACCTGCTATGACAAGCTGGGACATATCGCATACATATCGCAGGCGATATGTGCGCGATGATTAATGCGAAATTGCCCCAGCTGTCAGTGAACTACGGCTTTGTGTAGTAAATGCCACTCCATCTGAAAGCAGCTAATGGCGAATTACTACTAATCAAGAAATCGGTTTCACTGACGAGATGCGCAATTACAATCACATGCAAATTATCATCTATCCCTAATTGTACTGCTATATTTTAAGGTGTTTTCAGTTCAGACATCTATTTAGTCAGATCACACAGTTTCACTCTTCCAGAAACATAAAACCCAGGATAGAGAGGTTGAGTGAATGTGGTGTTGACTCTGTGGATGAGGGTCATTGTGTCAGAGACGCTGTAGAAGGACAGAGATCCTGCACTGTGATCCACATAAACTCCTATTCTAGAAGATCTGGACCCTACTGGGAGTTTAGTCTCAATGTTATTGTGAAAGGATGAACAACTGGAGTCAGAGCAGCACAAACACCAGGACTGATCATTAAATCCAAACCTACAATCATCACGGCCTCCCTTCCTGTTGATGCTCTTATATGACACTGATATATACACCTGACCGCTCCACTCAACCTCCCAGTAACAGCGTCCCCACACACCCTCTTTACACAACACCTGATAACAACCATCAAATCTGTCTGGATGGTAAGGATACCGCTGGCCTGTGTAAGTGTGAGTAATCACTCTGTTCCCTTCAGACAGACGGAGACAATTATACGATGTGTTTTCTTCTCCAGTGATCGGACAATAATCTGATGGAGAAATCATATCATATTATCTGTATGCATTTCAGGAAATATGAATTTCAGATATTAAAATAAAAAGTATCTTTTTTAAGGTTTATATGGACAGACATTTTGCGGAGAATATTTCATAGATTACAGTTCATCCTTTAGTTAGAGGAAGAACCTGTTCTAATTGTTATAAACATCATAATCTTGTGTGTGTAACGTGTTTGTAAATTATCATCAAAATGATTTTATTTTGTAAAAGATCATAAAAAGATTGAGTCATATAAGTAAAAATTAATGTAAGGTGTTGTCAGCTAAATTGGGTCCTCAAGTAAATGCCTAGGGGATTTTATGGTTAAAGGAAAACACCAACGTTTGTCAGTATTTTACCTATGTTTAGGTTCATTCTATTTATTGGCAATGATAAGGTTATTAGTCAGTAATTGAAATGCCTTATTTTCACAAATGTCACTTTAGTCATTTTTTTGGTATTCAACCAATTTGACAGCCAAACCCTCTTACCTCAACTTAGACAAAATAATACAAACCTATCTTTTTTCAATGTTTGCAATTAATCTTTGCAGAGTGTGTCGTGAATGTGTTAGCATTTACCCTAGCACCATTCATTCCTTAGGATCCAAACAGGGATGAATTTAGAAGCCACCAAACACTTTCATGTTTTCCCAATGTTTTCCCTATTTAAAGACTGTTACATGAGTAGTTACAAAAGTATGGTGGCACAAAATAAAAGTTTTTTTAAAGCGGATAAAAATGAGAACTATATTGTATGGCGGAAGACCACTTAGTTTGAAACAATTTGACCTTGGCGGAGTAACATCATCACTCCTGACTACACCCCTCGCTCAAACTTCTGTCAATATTACTGCGTGCCGAGGTCGAAGTGCTGCAAACGAAGTGCTCTTCTGGCAAACAATATAGTTCTTATTTTTTTCTGCTTAAAAAATCGCCACGTTTTATTTTGTGCCACCATATTTTTGCGCCACAGTCTCTAAATAGAGAAAACATGGAAGTGTTTGGTGGCTTCTAAATTCATCCCTGTTTGGATCCTAAGGCATGAATGGGGCTAGGCTAAATGCTAACACATTCCTGACGCGCTGTACAAAGATTAAGTGCATGCATTGAAAAAAAGATGGGTATGTCAGGGCTCCAGACTAACTTTTTTTACTAGGAGCACAGTGGCCCCCAACTGAAAATTTTTGGGGCGCAACCAGAAAATTTAGGGGCACACACCGTAAATCAACATGCTAACCAAATATTCACATTTCTACTACGTAATACACTGTATTACTAATAAATACTTTGATGATACAGTAGATGCAGAAAGTACAATGTGCTGTTTTAAATTCAGTGTCACATCACAAAAAAGGTCAAATTTACCGGTCGCACATGTGCGTCTGGATGTAAAATTCAGTGGCACACTCTCAATGGCAGTCTGGAGCCCTGTATGCATTAATTTGTCCAAGTTGGGGTAAGAACATAGTAAAGTATTGAAAAACGGCGGTGTTTTCCTTACAGGTAGGCGTAGCAGAATGTACAGGTCATAATAAGCATTTCATTTCAATTGGTATTTTTAATTCTATAAATTGTTTAATTTAAAAAATACCAGTTTACAAGAAAAATGCAATAGCTAAGCGTGGTAGATAAAATGGGCTACTTTACAAGCTAACTTTAAATGCACTTTTGTTACAGCTCATGTTGATAACAATATTTAACAAAAAAAACCATACTAACAAAAAAGAAAAAAAATCTATATACTGTATGCCACATTAACTATTTGTAGCCTTGTCTTGAGCTATGCTATAGCTTGTGTGCTTATTTATCATTTGGTGCCTTATTTTGACATTATTAATACAGAAGTGCTTTCAGTGTTGTTCATGTTTTATATTTTCATCAGCATATTAAGATGATATATTACGTAAGTAGCATTAAGTGTTTGTTATTTGTAAAGACTTACATTGTAGGAACTGCTCCTTGGTCTTGGGTTCAGGGGTGGGAATGATTTCAATAACCTTTACTGTGGAAACCAAAAATATACATCTTTATAGTAATTAACATTTATAGATAAACTATATTATATACTACACTGAGATGGTGATATTCTTTGTATTTCTGCAAATATAATATTGTAATTGTATGATGTTTGCCTTATTTGTGATTTTTTTTTGCCTTACCTCTATTGGATATCAGTTCTCTCTCTTCTCTGCACAAATCCTCTATTTTATCCCTCAGATGAGAAACAGATTTCACTACATCATCATAAGAGAGGAGAGAACTGACAGTGATGTTGAGTGAATCTATAGATCCAAGAGAAGCAGAGAGAGACTGAAAATTCTGCAAAAACAGAAAGACAACACAAACAATTAATACTAAATATAACCACCGTAAAATATGCTCTTCTCTTTATAAACACCACTGTTGTGTTTATCAGATCTCTGTTACCTGGATGAAATGGATGTGATCATCTGTGTGGGAAATTTGCTCCAGCTCAGCGTCCCTTCTCGTTAGATCATAAATCTCCTGCTCCAGTCGCTTCAAGAGTGCTTCAGCTTCACTCACTGCAGTCTTTTCCTGATCTCTGATCAGCTGTGTCACCTCAGATCGTCTTCTCTCAATGGATCGGATCAGTTGAGTAAAGATCCTCTCAGTGTCGTCCACTGCTGTCTGTGCAGAGCGCTGTTAGGACACACAGAGAGAGGAGCATTAGAATCAGCAGCATTTACTCAGCTCTTACTGGTACATCACACAGTCTGTTACCCACAGTGGACTTCAGTGAAAGTCATCCAGCACTGAACTCCTCACTGACTGATTGAATGAGAGTCCTAACTGAGTCTGAAACAGATCTGAAACAGCAGACAGCAGTTGTTCTTCTGATCAAAACTCACCTTATGAGTCTCCACAGCATCTCTCAGCTCCTGAAGCTTCTTCTCGCTCTCCAGGATTATCTCCTGGTATTTTCTCTGTGTTTCCTTCAGTTGTTTCTGTTGGATGTGGAAGCAGTGATAAACACTGAATAAGATATAAATTGAAATTTTGGCTTCATCTTACAATTCATGTAATACTTCAAAAATGAAACACAGCACTCAGTGCTTTCAGCTCTTACCTGTTTCTCGGTCCTCTCATCTTTAGCTGATATAGTTGTGTGAAATTTATGGTTGCCCACCATACACCATAGACATATACATTGCCGATCAGTTTTACAGTAAAACTCTAACAGCTTTTCATGTTGTGGGCAGATCATCTGCTGAAGTCGTCCAGTGGCATCTATCAGGTTGTGCTTTTTGCCTCTGAAGAATTTCTCATGTTGTTCAAGGTGATTTTGACAGTAAGAGTTCAGACACACCAGACAGGACTTGACAGCTTTGTGTTTTCTCTCAGTACAGACGTCACACTTCACATCTTCAGGTTCAGCATAACATTGATCAGGACGAGCAGTTTGTAGTTTAGTCTTCTTTAGTTTCTCCACCACTTCAGCCAGCATGGTGTTTTTACCTAAAACAGGTCTTGTATTGAAGGTCTGTCTGCACTGAGGGCAGCTGTAGTCTCTCTTCTTATCATCCTGATCCCAGCAGTCTGTAATACAGCTCATACAGTAACTGTGCCCACAGTTAATAGTCACAGGATCCTTTAGTAGATCCAGACAGATTGAACAGATGAACTGATCCTGAGCCAAATAAACATTCGCTTCTGCCATTTTAATGTATGTGGACAAAAATACAAAGACAAAACGTATAACGGTCCAGTTTAGTTTCAGTTTTATATTCCGCGTCTTTTGCGCGCGCAAATACGTTATTTTGAATATAGACAGGGACTTGAAAATACTTTTCAGAATGCCCGTAATTGGAGGAAAGCGGCGCGGTCTTCTTCTTCTTGTAGTGTTTTATGGCGGTAAAGCGGTTCGGAAATGTGATCCGCCCCTAAACTCAGCAACATCCTGGCTTGAAAGTGTGCAAATAAGAAAGTCAGTCATGTATTAGTCCACTAGATGTCAGACCCGAACTATTATTTTTTTTTTTTTACAATAATTGTAATACTGCATTTACAGGTGGATGGGACGTGATGTGAGAATTTTTGGGGTAAGAATCTTACAGTTTGGTAAATCGCTATGGCAAGTCATGTGTAGTATTAAACCATGTAGGTGTCTAGGTAAATAATATCAGTGTTGATGTTATCACATTTAATCATGCTGGATAAAAGCAACATTAAATTGTACACCGTTTACTTTCCTCAGAAAAAAGTTCTGGAGAGTTTTCGCAATGGACACTGTGGCAAATTTAATTTAAATGAAACTGATGGTGTAACGTTAAAGTCCACCTATTTCATTTCTAAAAAACCACGTTATATTGTGTATTATAAAATCCCTGATAGCACACGACACATACATCGAAGACGTCTATTTGATGTCTGCGTTTACATCTGCAAGACGTATTATTTAGATCAGTGTTTCTCAAACTTTTTCAGCCCAAGGACCACTTTATCTTCCAATTTTTTTCTGAAGACCACCTAACTGAATCCCACTCTAACACTCCCCGAAAAAACAACAATAATATAGGAAGGATAAGCTAAGTTTAAGTTTAATATGCAACTGTTTCAAGTCAAAAACGAATTTTAAAAAAAACAAATGCAATGCTATGTTCAAAAATTATTTTATGAATTTTATTTCATTTGAAAAAGTAAATGTGAAATGAGTTGCAGCTTAATATGAACAACAAACTGCACATGTGAAAAAAAAATGCAATTAAACATACTGTAACAGCCTCGGTCCCACATAATGTCATTCCAGAGCCATTAGTTTAAAACTAAGGTGTTGGGTTTATGAAGTCTATGGTTGTGTAACTATGGTAACAATAAAATACTGAAAAAAATCCCCTTAATGTCCAAAATCACTGAAATTACAGGGATTTTACACATGAAACAAAAACTAGTACATTACAAAACTAATAGATCTGTGGATTTTAGTTGTTTTCAGTTGACGCTTGATCTTTTATTTTGACCCTCTTTGGTTTAGCCAACCGATTCATTTTTACGTTATTAAAACAGAAAGGCAAGAACTGATATCACAGTTTCGCAAGTGCATTAAAAATCTACTTAAATAAGTGACGATTGTACAAACACTTGCCTAGTTTAGGTCATCGGACCACACTTTGAGAATTACTGATTTAGATTGTTTGCTCATCTGCAATACGTCTCTGAGACGTTTCCTAAAAGATGTCATATAGACATATTGAAGACGTCTGCAAGACGTTTTTGATTTAAAATGTATGTAAAGCAGCTCTTTCTAAGACCTTTATAAGATGTTTTACACAGATGTATTCCAGATCTCCAGATCTTTACCAGACATCTTGCAGACGTACCTGTGCTATCTATCTGCGTGGTTTATGGTTAAAAAACACATTATTTTCCACATACCGTACATTTTTGTAGCTCCAGATTTCACTCTCTTTCTGAAACGCACAGATTTTAAAAGCTCTATGTCCCTGATTGGCCAGTGAATTTGTACGTTGTGATTGGCCTGAATACCTCTGATGTCAGCCGTAAATGTGACGCTCTTTACCATGTTTGAAAGATTCGCTCACAATTAGGGATGTTAACAATTAAGCGATCTTCAATTAATTGCAGATAAGAATTAAATTGATCAAACTCAACAATTGTCGAATAAGCAAGATCATGCACGTGTGTGCGGGTGCATGTGCAAAACACATACAGCTGGTGAAACAAAATTAAGCGAGCACTGAGAAATAGCCATGATCACAACCATAGATATGTACACTAGATGTCGCCTTGGCTACGGCAGTTCATTGGACCGAATGCGTCAAATAGAGCCTTGAAACAGGGGAGCCTCGCATCAGCGTCATTGTAGATGGTAATGGAAATAAAATCATCATAAATCGTCATGAATGCGATTTTCTAGTTTTTCCTTTGGTTCGTTTCAACAGTCAGACATGTATTTAGCATTGAGTCCAGAAAAAAATTTAAGTTGTGATATTATGAAAATCTTCTTTTTCTAACTGTAATGCATAGTGCTAGTAGTACAATAAGAATGTGATTGGTCGAGCCCGGTCGACTTCGAAAAAATTAAATGGCGGCCAAGGACGCGACTGGACCACCAATTTAGTGTAAATAAAGGTAGATTTTCACTTTTTACACCTTTTAATTGCATTTCTAGCGAGAAATTAGTATTGTAGTTTTCAAATATGTGATTAGTTATCACAAAGGCGCTCTCTGTTTATATTTCAAACACGCTGTTTTGAAGTGTGTCCGAAAGTCTTTCTCTGAGCTGCCTTCATGCCTTCGAAGTCATTTTCTCATAAGGCAGCGAGGCAACGAGTCACTACATTGAGTTTTCGGATGCAGCGCTAACTGTACTAAATATCTATGAATCACAACGATGCTCAAAGCCAAACACACACCTGGGCTTTTTACTGTCATGCAAGGATGACTGCCAACGCAGCGAAATGGCATCCGCAGTGGATCTGAGATGGTCCGATACAGAAAATGCAAATACGGTTAGCATACTGAAAGCACAGACCCTCTTCAGGGAAGGCTGCAAGCTTAGCATAGCAATGCTGCTAATGCTGCTTTACACCGGGAAGGAGACCAGAAGCCGTTTTAATGAACAGATTAAAATGTAATCTTAAATTCTGGCAAGAAACTGTAAAATGTAAACTGTAACTGGCTGTCGTTACACTCTGAACGTCTGCAACATGTATTACTGATCATTATTGACTGGCTGAGGTGCTACATACTAGCCAAGTTGACTGTTGCGTGTTTTCTAATGGAAGGTTGCCATCTCAATAATATAAGCATCTTTGCTGAAAGTACGTCGCAGGTCTAAGGTGACGATGGGAAAAGTGCCCTTTGTGTGCTTCTTGGATATAATTACAACAAACGGTGTATCAACAACTCTGAAAGTGAGGTGAACAACTTGAAAAATAACACTTGACGATAATGAAACTTTTATTTTGACATGTCATTAATTTAACTGATCATCGAATATGGGAAATTGCATAAATTGACATCCCTACTCACAATGCAATGCTACTTACAGGCTGAGTCCGAATTGGGAGGAATTACGATAATGTCTTGTCTACATCACCAATCCCAGGAAGTAAACTGTTTGTAGTCCAAGAAAAGAGATTTACGTTAGAGACGATAACTCGCGTCATCCTTTACATTGGTGTGTGTAGCTTTGCATATCGTTACCATGTACTAATATACACTAAATGTGAATCGGACCATAGGTACCCTTTAACTCACCCTGTGTCCAAACTTCATACCTTCCCAAATGTAGTGTGAAAATTGAAGCAGATGTTTCTGTCACTTAAAGGTCATCTGTTACTAAAAACTGTACACTTTATATAGCCTACTGTCTCCTCTGGACTAATGACTTACACGTGTAATTGCAAATGTGATGATTTTAATATTGTTTACATGTTGTTTGTGTTAGGGGAGTGCAGGGATAGTTGCAACATGGCTTATTTCTCCAATCAGGAATGAGCTAGACTACTGTATGCTTAGTTAGCCCCTCCTCTTTTCGGGATGAAAGCAGCCAAGACCATTTTCAAATCATTTATGAGCCCCATTCACTTCCATAGTATTCTTTTCCTACTATGCCCACACTTCAGCTCCTTAGTACAAATTAAACATTGTTTAAATGCCACAGACTACCTGAGTATTTTTGGTGACTGTGTCCATGATCCCTTTATGACTACAGTGTATTCATCTTCTGATGGCTACTTATAGCAGGATAATGCACTGTCAAAAAGCTAATTTCATCTCAAACAAGTTTCTTGAACAGGACAATAAGTTCACTTTTCTTTAATTATCTCCACAGTCACCGGATCTCAATCTAATAGAGCATCTTTAGGATTTGGTGGAATGGAAGATTCCTTTATGGATGTGCAGATGACAAATCTGCGGCAGCTGCGTGATGCTATCATGTCCCAAACCTCAGAGGAATGTTTCCAACACTTTGTCGAATCTATGCCATGAAGTATTAAGGCAGTTCTGAAGGCAAAAGGGGTCCAACCTGGTACTAGCAAGTGTGCTTAATAAAGTGGCCCGTGAGTGATCTACACTGTAAACATTTTGGGATTTTTCAACCCATGGTTGGTTTAAATATGGACATTTTCTTGGTTAATTTAACCTTGCAGTTGGGTTAAAGCAACCCAGCGTTTTAGTGCACATTAGGGAGACTTTAGTTTCGTGTTTGTGTGTAAATTTAGTATTAGGGGGCAAAAGAGAGATAGAGAGTAATGAAAGTATAGTATACAAAGATATTGCTTATAACTACTGCTTTATTTTTTTAAAGTGTTATCAAACGTTCAAAACAATTCAGAGACTTAACAAAAACTTATGATAACGTATAACACACACAAATCAGCCTAATAGTTGAAATAATAGGAACTCAGTTTGGAGTTAAGCATGTTAACTCCAAGGTTTTCACTAATAGTCTAATCCCCATAGCCTAGAAATCTAGACGCACCCTAGCGACCGCAAAATATATTTGCTGCCAGGGTTTAGTCTAGGCACTCACAATACACTTAACCGGTCCAAAAACCAAAATTTGGTCAGGCCAATCACATCGTGTGTAGCGTCTGTGGGGCGGGCTTAACATGATGACGACAGAGCTGCAACGGTTCCTACTTGAAAACAGAGAATGGCTGCTGCTGGCGAACAGCTTTCTTTTGAAGAGGCTTTGGCCGCGACTCTGGAGGACTTAGACTTATGTTTTTCTTTGAGAGAAGAGCAAATAAACCCTACTGAAGTCCTTTTTAAGCAAGAAAGATGTGTTTGGAGTTTTGCCGACTGGTTACGGTAACTACGTCACCTTCTTCGTTGCTCTGATCCGTCATAGCGCTATCCTATTGCGTGCAGAGGCATTTTGAGGGACAACCTTATATCCCGCCCCTTGCATTGAGCCGTTTGTGTGAAGAGTTGCCAGACCTTACATCTTGATGTAGGTCTGGCTAACCAGGCTATAATCCCCATGTTTTAAAGTAGTTTTCTGGAAAAAGCTTTCTCGCGGAGGAGGGGGACACCCTGAAAGAATCAAACACAAACACACTCATCGACAGGTTTAAGCAAATATACATGCAAAATTGCACATGCATATTTCAGATCTCAGGTGTTTGGTACCTGTTCTCCATAAGCAAAGAAGAAACATACAAAAACCTGAGAGTGATTTAGTTTCAGTTTCCCTGAAGTCAAGACCCTCCTGGTTGTGTCACGTGTTACAGGAATCCCGTTATATAATAAACAAGTCCACTAGAGGTCAGTCTCATACAGAAACTCACAGAGACGGTCTCATGAGAGCGAGTGATCATGTTTGCACATCTGCTTTACTCAGATTTAAAGGGGACATATCATGAAAATCTGACTTTATCCATGTTAACTATTCTCTGCAAGCATGTGAAAAATTAGGTCATTATAATTTAGCCCCCCTTGTGATGTCAGAAGGGGATCTTATAATAATACCGCAGCTTAATCTGCACTATCCAACCACGGCACTGCCATTTCGTGCAAGAGAAAGAGAGAGAAAAAAATTGACAGCACAACAGAGTTTCAATTTCAACAAACCACCATCATATGGCGATCAGTGTTTGCATTTCATCAGCTCATTTGCATTTTATAGGACACACCAAAAAATGGCACATCTTTGCTCGCACCTACAAAGTGTAAATTTTAACATGATGTTATAAATTATCTGTGGGGTATTTTGAGCTAAAACTTCACATATGTACTCAGGGGACATGAAAGATTTATTTTACATCTTAAAAAAGTCTTGTGAAAATGTCCCCATTAAGAACCATCAGATTTTCTTTTTAATCGAGTTTTGAAACATTTATGACGTAATGAAGATTTGTTTGCTAAATCACGTGACTTTGCCAGTTTGAAACAGCTCTAAACCACTGATTCGAATCCAAAGATTTGTAAATATTTCGAGGCTTCGAGAGAGAGTGTCTCAAAATCGCCCCATCACTAGTTTCAAAGGGGACACACAAACTGATAAAAAATTGGGTCTTGTTTCGAGGGTTTTCACTGTGTTTAATTAGTGGAATGAAGATTTTTTTTATATTTTTTAAAGTGAATTTTGAGTGAAAAAAAACTATGAACCCAGAAAATTTAGCTATATAAACAAAATTAGTGTGTGTTTTCTTTCAAATATGAGTTTCAAGTATGAGTTTCTCAAATTTTGGTAAGTTGTAATTATTCACTGTTTTGAAGCCCTCTGAAGCGCGCAATAATGGCGTCTGTAGGTCAAACTTGTAAATGCAAACTTCCTAAAACAGTCCTCGTATTAAAACTCATTTTTCTCATTTCACCGTAAGAACAGATGTACAGACAGGGTGCAGTGTTGTACAGGACATCATATTAAACAGTTTGTAAGCATGTAAAGCTGCAGTGATCCAACAGAGGGCACTCAAAAACACTGTGGAATTTTCCATGTTTGCGTTTGTGTATGTGGCCGTTTCTCAATCTGAAGGCTGCAGACTCCTGAGGTCGCATTTGCAGGCTGTTACGTCATAAAGACTGTCTTATTTGAGAATATTTACAATAATAAAGTTGACTATTATTCTTAGTTAATCGTAAATTGTTGCAATATGCTTATGACTTGCGAATGTAATGCTCAGTTAACTTAAATAAACCAGGCTTGATGACGTTTGCAGCCTGCATATGCGACCTCCGGAGGCTGCAAGCCTTCCAATTGAGAAACGGCCTGTGTGTGCGCGTGTGCCAAACGATACCGCACATTCAAGAGCCTGAACCGCTTGTCACACAAGATTCAGGTATTCCTCAGCAATGTCTGTATTATACTGATTGTTTTATACAGTACCACCCAGAAAAAGCTTATAATGAGATTTATAGTAGTTAAGAAAGCGTGCAAGTGTCCGTAAAAACACGTCAGCATCCTTCATTAAAGGGACATCATGAAAATCTGACTTTTCTATGTTTTCCAGATGCTAAAATTGCGTATCCAAGTGTTTTTGTCAACCTAGAAAATGTGAAACAGAACAACCCAATAACCCAGCAAACAAAGAACGTTAGTTTTTGCTTATATTTTGGCGGTTGTTTGGAAACCAAATAATAACGTTCTGGAAATGTTCTTTTTTGGGGGTTTTTGCAACCATAAAATAACGTTTCCATAACGTTGCAGGGTGGTTATTTTTAAATAAACTAAAAATAACTTATACATAACTTAGTATTCTCTAATGGTTATTTTTGAAACGTTTATAAAATAACGTTCCCTTATACCACAGGTCTGTCAAATGCTTTATTCTGATTGAGAAATGTTCCATGGGTGTGGATTATTTTTCTGTAAACTACACACCTAAAATTTTAAATTTCTTAAAAATAGCCACCAGAGCAATGTTTGTGGTAACCGTGGTATAAGAGGAATAATTGACTCCGGTCCTTAGAATTACTTGAAAATAATGCACTGTGTAAACATCATGAAATTGGGTGTGCATTATTTTCTAATAATTTAACGGCCCGTCGTCAATTATTCCTTACATAATGTTGCAGGGTGGTTATTTTTTTTAAATACATAAAACAACTTATACAGAACTTTCTCTAATGGTTATTTTTGGAACCATAAAATAATGTTCCCATAACGTTGCAGGGTGGTTTTTTTTAAGTACCGTAAAAATAACGTTATTCTATTGTTAGGGCAACGTTAAAGTAACCTAAAAATAACGTTCGATTTCTGTAAAAAAAAACTTTCCTGGCTAACCAAAAACAATCCTTGGAAAATAAGTTACGGGAACCAAAAATTGTTAGCTGGTAACTTTGTGTAGGAGCCATTTTGTTGATGTCCACTAGGTGGCACTTGGTGACCTATATAATTAAGCACAAGTCTAATGACTGACAGGTGTGTAGTTGGAGAGGAAGCATACGGTTTTTTACCGTGACAACTGGTAGCGTGCGGGGAGATAAGTGACTTTGTTTGTCTTTGATGATATGGCGTTTTTGAAGATATGGATTATACATTGCTGTTCATGAAGAATGTTTTGGATGAAGCAATAAAGAGCTGTCTTTAATCTTATTCCCGACTGTATGGACCATTTAATCACGCGTCAAAAGCCTTCTACATTCCCCAACGTTACAGCTTATTGGAAGCCGTAACATTAAGTAAAAAACCGCCTTGTTTGTGAAGTGTGTGAGCAAATGCATCCTACAGTTTTACACATACATCAAAAGGCACCAGCTGTAAATCCATCTAAAGAAGATGCTGAAAGGAGAAGCAACCAAGTTTCTGCTCAAACTTGTGGACAAACAGGGGCCGGTAACGATAAATGCTTAATGCCAATCGTCCCAGTTCAAGTGAAATCAGTCAAAGGTGACAAATTGATTCAAACGTATGCATTCTTGGACCCAGGGAGTTCAGCCACATTCTGTTCTGAGAAGCTGATGAATGACCTGAACATCAGAGGAAAAAAGGTTAAAATTTTTCTGCGCACTATGGGTCAAGAGCAATCTGTGTCTTGTAATGCTGTGACAAACTTGGAGATAAGTGGTATAGGCAGTAATAATTTCTTTGCCCTTCCTGAAGTATACACACAAAGGGACATGCCTGTCAATTCTGACAATATTGTTACTCAAAAGGAGTTATCCAATTGGCCATATCTGGACAGAGTGAAAATTCCACACATTGAAGCTGATGTTGATTTACTGATTGGAGCTAATGCATCTCAAGTAATGGAACCTTGGGAAATAATTAATAGCCATGGTAATGGACCATATGCTTTTAGAACCCTAGTAGGATGGGTAGTCAGTGGACTTTCTGAAAGGAGTAATGACTGTGGGGATGTAACAGAATTGGTTCACCTTCTGTTACAGTCAACAGGATTTCAATCGGAAAGCTTGAGCACTTGCTTCACAATCAGTATAACCAGGACTTCAGTGAAAATCTTGTGGATAAGAATGAGATGTCTAGAGAAGATCTACAGTTTATGAAAATAATGAAGGACTCTGTCAAATTACAGCATGGTCACTATAGTTTGAAGCTACCATTTCGTAATGATGTCAAGTTACCTGACAATTTGTGTGTTGCCAAACAGCGCTGTAGTGGTTTAAAGAGGAAGTTGGAAAGGAATGAAAAACTTCATGAAGAATACACAAAGTTCATTGCTGATGTTCTGGAGAAAGGTTATGCAGAAATGGTGCCACCAGACCAGTTGAAGCGTGATGATGGAAAAGTCTGGTATGTTCCTCACCATGGAGTATTCCATTCAAAGAAAGGAACCCTAAGAGTGGTATTTGATTGTGGGGCAACATTCAAAGGAACATCATTGAACAATCAACTATTGCAAGGTCCCAACTTTACAAATTCACTTCTAGGAGTTTTGCTACGATTTAGACAGGAGCCCATAGCCTTGATGGCTGACATTCAAGCTATGTTTCACCAGGTCAGGGTGGCAGAAGAGGATGTAGATTTCCTTCGATTTCTGTGGTGGTCTGACGGAAACCTGAATCAAGAACTCACTACTTGCAGGATGATAGTTCATCCATTTGGAGCTGTGTCTTCTCCAAGCTGTGCTTGTTTTGCATTAAGGCGAACTGCTGAAGATAATCAATCATTTTTCCCATCTGAAGTAGTTGAAACAGTCTTTGATTGTTTCTATGTGGATGATTGTTTAAAGAGCATCTCTTCTGAGGGTGAAGCTATTGTTTTGATAAAGGATCTTATTGCCTTATGTCAGAAGGGTGGTTTCTGCCTGACTAAATGGATCAGTAATGATCGTAAAGTGTTGCAATCTATTCCAGAAGAACACCGAAGCAAAGACATTCGGTGCTTGGATCTTGACCGAGACAAATTACCAGTGGAAAGAACTTTGGGTCTTCAGTGGGATGCAGAAAATGATACATTTCAATTCAGGATGCAGTTGAAATCCCAACAATGTACAAGAAGGGGAATCTTGTCAGTTGTGAGCTCAGTATATGATCCTATGGGATTTATCGCTCCTTTAACATTGCCTGCCAAACTACTTCTACAGGAGATGTGTAGGCAGAGGTTGAGTTGGGATGAACAAATACCTCCGGGACTTCAGAGTCAGTGGACCCATTGGATTTCTGAATTGAACAAGATGGCACACTTTCAAGTAAATCGATGTTTCAAGCCTCCAGATTTTGGAGAGATAACTGATGCCTGCTTACATCATTTTTCAGATGCCTGTGAGAAGGGATATGGCACAGTTACTTACCTCAAAATGAAGAACAGAGATAAAGTGCATGTGTCATTTCTTCTTGGTAAAGCCAGGGTAGCACCCCTCAAGCAAGTGACCATTCCCCGTCTGGAATTAACAGCTGCTGTGCTTGCTGTTAAGGTAGATGAAATGTTGAAGAAGGAGTTAAAGATTCAGTTAGACAACTCTGTCTTTTGGACCGATAGCATGACTGTGCTCAAGTACATCAAGAATGAGGATAAACGTTTTAAGACTTTTGTTGCTAATAGAGTGTCATATGTAAGAGAGAGAACACTGCTTCAGCAATGGAGATATGTTTCCACAAAGGAAAATCCTGCAGATGATGCTTCCCGTGGAATGCAGATCAACACCTTTATACACAGCAAAAGATGGATTGAGGGTCCCAGTTTCCTTTGGAGAACAGACGACTATCAGATGTCTCCAATAGAGGAAAGCATAATTCCATCAGATGATCCAGAAGTCAAACAAGATATTAAGGTAAATGCTGTCATCCTGCAGGACAAACAAAATGCCACTAGCCAGTTCATCTCTTATTTTTCAGATTGGAAGAGACTTAAAGTTGCAATTGCTTGGATTCTTAAGTTGAAGAAGCTATTAAGGAAGTTATGTCTCAAAAGGAAGGAGTTATTGACTACAAATGGCACTGCACTTGGCACTTCTAAATCCTCCATGGATGCACAAATGAACATGTTCAAAACAACTCTGGATAAACAGTCATTGTCATTGGAAAATCTCTTAGAAGCTGAAATGGCTATTGTTTGTTTTAGTCAACAACAAAAATTCCAAGAAGAGATTGAAGCATTAAAATGTGGATCAAGTGGAGTCAGAAAAGGGAGCAGTCTATATAGGTTAGACCCTGTCCTGGATAATGACATCCTACGAGTTGGAGGGAGACTCCGTAAGGCAGCTATGCCTGTTCAAACTAAACATCCCATCATACTACACAAAGATCAGCACATTTCACGTCTTCTACTTCGTCATATTCATGAACAACTAGGTCATTGTGGGAGAAATCATATGCTGTCTAAACTGAGACAAAACTACTGGATTACAAATGCTAATGCGGCTGCTAGAAAGGTAATTTCTAAATGTGTAGTCTGCAAGCGTTTCAGAGGAATGGCAAGTGAGCAAAAGATGGCTGATCTTCCCCTTGAACGAATAACTCCTGATCATCCACCATTCACAAATGTTGGAGTAGATTATTTTGGCCCCATCGAAGTCAAAAGAGGTCGTACTAATGTAAAACGCTACGGAGTCATCTTTACATGTATGGCAAGTAGAGCAGTGCACCTCGAGGTGGCTTATTCACTAGACACTGATGGATGTATAAATGCTTTAAGGAGATTCATTTCTCGAAGAGGTCAAGTTGTACACATCAGATCAGACAATGGGACTAATTTTATTGGTGCCAACAGAGAACTAAAGGAAGCTATCTCTGCATGGAATATTCACCAAATTGAAAAGGAATTACTTCAAGCAGGAGTTCAGTGGAATTTTAATCCACCATCAGGTTCCCATTTTGGAGGCTCATGGGAGCGCATTATTCGTATGGTCAGGAATATTCTATGTTCTGTACTTCGCCAGCAGACTTTGGATGATGAATCCTTCCATACTATTCTGTGTGAAGTGGAATCTATTTTAAATGACCGTCCTATTACAAAGTTATCTGACGACCCCAACGATCTTGAAGCTTTAACTCCGAACCATCTTCTACTCATGAAAGGCAAGCCTGCTTTACCACCTGGTCTGTTTGAAAAGGCAGACATGTACGTAAAAAGAAGATGGAAGCAGGTACAATATATAGCTGATCTTTTTTGGAAAAGATGGCTGCGTGAGTATCTACCTCTTCTACAAGGGCGTCAAAAGTGGACAAAGGAAAGACCAAGTCTTAAGCCTGGGGACATTGTACTTTTACTGGACCAAGCTGCCCCACGTGGTTCATGGCCACTTGGCAGAGTACTGGAAACTTTTCCAGACGAAAAGGGACTTGTGCGTACAGTTAAGATTAAAACCAAGAGCAGTGTTCTAGAAAGGCCTATAAGAAAACTGTGTCTTCTTTTAGATTCTAATGACTGATTTGAATGGTGTGTAGCCATATACTGTTTTTGTAAAAGGTCATGAATTTGAAAGTAATTCATAATTAAAATGTCTCCTTTATGTGAGTTTGTAATTATTATGTTATGCTTCCATAATTAATTAAGGGGCCGGTGTGTAGGAGCCATTTTGTTGATGTCCACTAGGTGGCACTTGGTGACCTATATAATTAAGCACAAGTCTAATGACTGACAGGTGTGTAGTTGGAGAGGAAGCATACGGTTTTTTACCGTGACAACTGGTAGCGTGCGGGGAGATAAGTGACTTTGTTTGTCTTTGATGATATGGCGTTTTTGAAGATATGGATTATACATTGCTGTTCATGAAGAATGTTTTGGATGAAGCAATAAAGAGCTGTCTTTAATCTTATTCCCGACTGTATGGACCATTTAATCACGCGTCAAAAGCCTTCTACATTCCCCAACGTTACAGCTTATTGGAAGTCGTAACACTTTGTTTTTGCTGGTAACTCTGCAAGCATGTGAAATTAAAGGTTGATGAAATTTGGCTCCCATTGTGATGTCAAAAGGGGATCTTATTATAGTAATACCGCCCCTTAATCTGCATTATCCAACCATGGCACCGTATTTAGTACAGAGAGAGAGAGAGAAAATAATTGAAAATAATTTAGTTTCAATTTCAACAAACCAACATCATGACATCAGTGTTTGCATTTCATCAGCTCATTTGCATTTAAAGGGACACATGCGTATAAAGTGGCAATTTTAACATAAATTATCTATATGGTACTTTGAGCTAAAACTTCACATATGTACTCTGGTGACAGCAAAGATTTATTTGATATCTTAAAAAAGTCTTGTGAAATGTCCCCATTAAAATTCTATGATTTAATTTGGTCTACTACCCTAGTAAGAACACAGAAACAAACAGTTCTTACACTATAAACATTCACAAAGATAATTTACATTTATAAAAATATTTTATTAAAAATAGATGTTAGCGCTCTGTACAGTGTTAAAAGAAGTGCAGGGGATAGCATCTGTTTTTATATTAACATAAAAAGAGCTGCAATAGATTAAAACACACATGCTATTTGAACGTTAAACAATATTCATTTTCTGTTTTCTTCCCAGAGTGCATTAAATATAACAAACAATCTTGATTGACTGAAAGAAACAGATGAAAGAGTAATAATTACTTTTTAAATTAAAACAGGAACTTAGTTTAGATTTAATGCCAGTTGTTTGATTCAGTAAATTTAAAATCTATATTTATTACAATCTCTCTTTTATTTGAATGTATGATAAACAATAAAATAGTAATCCATTACTGAGATTTCTGGCTTTGACCAATTTACTGAATACTTCTAATATTTCATGTAAGCACAGATAAATTACCTCCAAAATAAGCATGAATGTATGCTTTGTATTTTGAATTTGAATGTAAATGTGTGTGTATTTGTGTCATACAATGATAAAAATGCTGTTGCATGCAGTCATTGTCAAAATTGTGTTATCTCTGGCACTGCGTAGAGTAACAGCAATGCTAATTTACTCTTTCAACTGGTCAGAGCTGTAGATTAGCATTCTTTTACTTTTACACATAGCAATAAACTTTTATGACAAACTTGCTAAACACAACCATTGAACTCATAAACTTATATGCAAATGCTATAAGGAAAAAATCAGTTTAATAAGCAGTTAAAAAATAAAAAAAGGAAAACATCAATTCATTTTTCCACACACATCAATGAGGAGTTCCAGTATCTTTGAAACAGACAACAGCAAAAATATACAACTTAGCCCATTCTTATAAGTGTACGCGTGTGTAAGCTGGTAGTGAGAGGATGGGCTGCAGTAGGCGGCGTGCACCTCGGCATTCTCAAAGCAACGTTTGCAACTTCTTACGGAAACATTTGGCCAAACAAACAAACTATTCATATCCAGGCGATGCAAAACAAGAAGAGACAAGTAGTCTGTAAATAACACACGCATGTGTTTGGAGTCCGCAGTGTTTGTTATTCAGGCTTGTGGCAGTAGATGTCTTTAAGAGCCTTAAGCTCTTCAATGAGAGTCTTGTTCTGGTTTTCCAGCACGGCGACACGATTCTCCAAACACTTCACATATTCTTTCTTTTTTCTGCGACATTCACGGGCCGCCTCCCTGCCACAAATCAAACACAAACACACTCATCAGTAAATTTATGTACACATAATACACAGATATTTCCGATCTCATGTGTTTGGTACCTGTTCTTCATAAGCCGGACTTCTCTCTTGCGTGTGGCTTCTTCTGTATTCGGCTGTGGGCTGTGTATGGCCCCCGGTGACGCTGCCATAACAACACCTGGTGGGAACCCTGACGACGGGGATCGGATCTGATATGCCGGCATGTCTCCTGTGGCAGCTACACACACAAATACACAAAGATGTAATATATGTAATACAATAAATACATTAAAGCTCATCATAATATGCAACTTAAAATGTTGATGGTTTGATCTGAAGTCACGTGTCTAAAATGTTCCTCATTGAGGAAAAGATTAGACTACGGCGGCATGATGGAAGCTTCAGGAAATACATTCGGACAGCCTTTATAGTAGGGCTGTGACGATTAAAAAATAACTGTCTGAATCGATCCTGAATCGCAAGACTTCGATTCTGTGTTTTAAGTCCTTATCAATCTAAAATCACTATGAGTCGTTTATAACGTGCATTTAAAAAGCAACACTCATCAAACACAATCATTCAAAATATTTTTTATTATCATGAAAATACCTGAAACAATTTGAAGAACAGCGATGTAAATATGCTTATAGACATTTCCTGGAATAGCGTTTGTAATAGTACTTCTTCTGTGGCACAAATGGAGTTTCTGCACAAGAGCGCCCTCTGGCTGTTTA
Source organism: Paramisgurnus dabryanus (assembly GCF_030506205.2). Lineage (NCBI taxonomy): Eukaryota > Metazoa > Chordata > Actinopteri > Cypriniformes > Cobitidae > Paramisgurnus > Paramisgurnus dabryanus. The sequence goes on from NC_133342.1 coordinate 2,073,315, forward strand.
ACGTAATTCATTAAAATTCATTCATTCAGAAAACGCGCATTTGCACGATTAATTGTCCCAGCCTTACTTTATAGGCAGCAAAATGGAATTCAGTTTGAAATATAAACAGAGAGCGCCTTTGTGATAACTAATTGCATATTTGCAAGTTTTTTGGCTGCCATTTTATTTTTTCGAACTCGACCAGGCTCGACCAATCACATTTCCTGTGCACGCCCATGCACTAAGACTATTAAGGTATCTCAGAACAAACACTGGAATTGGATGTGACTTGATGCTTTCCTGCCTTGGAATTCTGCCTTCGAAGGCAGCATTTTAGAGCTTTCGGACCAGCCGTCCAGTACTCGCACACTCTTCTGATGACAAAAATTGCGCCACGCGCAGTGTATGCAGAAAAGTGGACCATACTTTGGCCTTAAGTCCAGCCCCAGACTAAAATGCATATTTAAGGGGCGATTCACATTTTGCGTCTTTTGCGCGCTCAAGTTCGTTATTTCAAATGCAGGCGCGCGGTGTATGTGCACTCATAATGGAAGGGACGCCCTCGCGACCTGCACGCTGTGCAACTAGCTTTTTTTCCAGGCGTGTCCACACCGCATCGAGTTAAAAACATTTCCACTTTTTAGAATGCTGCAAGCGCATCGCAGGTCATGTGACAAGAACCAACCGACGGTCGCGTTTTCCGCGCTGTTTTAGATGTGTTAGAAATGTGAACTGCCCCTAAGGTGTCTTAACTGAAAACAACTTGCCCTGGCATATCTTAAAATATATCAGTGTCCTTGTTTTGTCTCTCAATGCACACCACAGATGTTTTTTTTATTATAGTCACATTTTTTATGGTTACTTAAATGTCCTAATTTTCATAAGGCCTAATCTTAACCTTGTCTGTGAAACTGGGTGCCTTTAACCCTCCCTCCCTCTCTCTATCTCTCTCCCCCTCACTCCCTCTCTCGCTAAGATAAGGACATAACAATAATTCATGGACCTGTGAGTTTCATTTATGTTTTAGGCAATCGTTTTCAAAAACAAAGATTTTTTTGCAGTTGCATTTAGTTGTCTTGAGTTGTCAATATCACCTTTGGTCTGTCTCTTAGGTGTTATCAATACACACACAACAATAGTGAACGAATACTCTGACACACTAAGAGGGTCGGTTTCCCAGACAGGGTTTAGATTAAGCCAGGACTAGGCCTTAGTTTTATTAGGGCATTTACGTAGTTTTTACAAACATACCTTGAAAAAAACATTACTGTGCATCTTGAGACAAAACAATGGCACTGATATATATATATATATATAAGGTATGTTTATATATATAAAGATACGTCACAATGATTAAATAATCATCTCATCGCGATTGTTTGACCTCATCGCAATGATTTCAGATCACCGCAATGATTGCACATCTCTCTAAAAAACACAAGGGGGAGCTGCAGCGCCTGTATAAACAAGACCGTATCAGATTACTTTTAAATATGTGTTATGTGTATTAATATTTACTGCCAGGTAAACGTGGCAAAAGATGTAATTAAAATAATCACAACAATGTGTGAAAATTATTTCATAAACAAACAAAAAAAATTCTGAGAATTAAATGTCAAAGCAATAAAACAGTCAACAAATCGTCACAATTTATTTTACAATAAACTGCCAGCCAAATTTCATAATCCTGACAGCACTTATATAAGTGCAAGATGTTTTAAAATTAAGACAGCTTAAACATGCATTTTAGTCTTGGACTAGACTTAAACCACCCCTAAGTTTCCCAGACAGGGCTTATCCTAGTCCCAGACTAAAATGCATGTTTGATCTGTCTTAATTTAAAAACGTCTTGCACTATATCTTTACATATATCAGTGCCATTGTTTTGTTTCAAGTTTTTTTAAGGTATGTTTGTAAAAACTACTTAAATGTCCTAAAACTCAGGGTAGTTATCCATTAAGCCAGGGGTGTCCACTCCTGCTCCTGGAGGGCCGGTGTCTCTGCAGAGTTTTATTCCAACCCTAATCAAACACACCTGATCCAGCTAATCAAGGTCTTACTAGGCAGACTATATACTTTGATGCAGGTGTGTTGAGGAAAGTTTTAGCTAAACTCTGCAGGACACCGGCCCTCCAGGACCGACTTTGGACACCCCTGCATTAAGCTAAACCCTGTCCAGGTAACAGCCCCAAAATGTAATTTAGCTGACCAATGAGATACACGCAACACTGGAGCTAACCAATAAGATGTGACTTCTGTTGTGACCAGGCTAAAAAGTGCAAGTCTAATTTGACTTATTATTAGTTTATGTAATGAATCAAAGACAAAAACAAATACTGTAGCAGTTACTTGAAATACCTAAACACAGGCAGTTGGATTGTAATAGTTTAAAGATATTGGTTACAATTAGTAAAAATTTGTAAATAATTATAATGTTTCTAAATAGTAGCATGTCCTTTAGCAAAGCGGTTATGTTTTGACTTGACTCATCTCTGTGTGTGTGTGTGTGTGTGTGTGTGTGTGTGTTATCAGACAATGTGACAAAATGCTGACATCACTGTGTGCGTCGTTGCTCCAACCACCCCCACCCGATTCTCTCTCTCTTTCACTGTCCCGTTCTCTCTCGGCCAGCTTCCAGGAAACAGACTGACGTCAACGGTAAACCCCGCCCCCTCATGCACTTTACTTTTGTCCTCTCTCTCTCTCTCTCTCACTGATTCATGCGTGTGAATAGTCATGCAGATCTTGCAGCCTGCTTTCGTAACCAGAAGTGTTTGAATGAGCATGTGTTTGTTTGTGTATGTGCGTGGAGGGAAACGTTTAAGCCACATGAAAAGACAAGCAAATAAAACCAAATCATCCTTTCACCTAGAAAGTACAGCGCGGCAAGAGAGGGCGAGTTTAAAACCAACATCTCTCTTACGATGATCAGAGTTGCAAAATCATTTTATGTGTTCATATTTACTTTATTCTGTCCTATATTTTTCTTATTATAAACTGTATGTAGTTTTAATGATCACACCTTGCTCTGTGACATTCTACATCTGAAACTTTTTTTGCGAAATTCCTTTATCAGTACACATGCATCTTTTATAACTTTATTCAAATAAAGTGAAGCCAGAAAGATCAATAAGACCAAAGAAATACACAAATAATAAACTCCTAATATTAAAAGACAACATACTTGACATGCTTCAGTAAACATTCAAACACATACTGTATATTCAAACATGCCCAGAAACATATACAAGAGTATTATCCAACTTTCTTTAAATAATAAAACACAGATCTCTCACCTGACTCCGTCTCTTCCCCCGTCACTGCCATCTCTATACTGTAGTAATCCAGTTGGGATTGTCTTTTAAACACCACCTACTTAATTTCTTCTTAAATCTCTCTTTTTCCCAGTTAATCAGCTCTGTACAGAGTTTCTCTCTCTTTCATAAACTCTTTCTGACTCTCTCAGTTTGTGTTGTGACACTTTGTCTATGCCTTTAACCCTCCCTCTCTCTATTCACTCCCTCCCTCGCTCGCTCTTGCTCGCTCACTCAGCCAGATTACTATTAAGGGCATTGACATCACTATGACATCACTGCAGTCTCAGAGGGAAATAACACACTGTATCTGGAGAATGCCCTCCCCGTACCCGTCTCTGTGTGTTTGTGTGTGCTTTAAGAGTACACCATCTTGAAATCAAACAATTGTGATAAAACTCATGTCCTGGGGGAGACTAAAACAGATTTCTAACAGAGAGTGTAAGTGTATGTAATTAAAATAGTTTAATTTATTGCAGAAGAAAGAAAAGGGGGAGAAAAGGGGGGGGGGGGGTTGTTGAGTGTGATGTATTTTTAGATCATAATGACGCAAAAGCGCTTCAGCACAAACAAAAGGAGACTGTGCCCATTTCACCTCATAACACTACACAGGCATCTGGCATGGTTATCTACAACACACACGACAGCCTCTTTGTCACATTGTTTACATAAAGTAAAGATACTTTTGAAGATATATCTGTCAATCAACAGGTCTCAAAAAAATCCTTGTTACACTTACATTTTAAAGTTTAATCAACTTGAAATTACAATTAATTTATACTTTCTTGACTAGTGAGGAGCTGCTATCACTTACTAAAATAAAGTTAAAATAACACCACCGTTTTTCAATATTTTACTATGTTCTTACATCAACTAAATCTGTTTTTAATGCGTGCACTTTTAGGGTGTTTTCACACATACACTGTTAAGGTCAGCCCAAATGACGTGTCGGTCCGAGTACGGTTCGTTTGGGTCAGTGTGAACACAACAGCCGCACTCTGGTGCTCAGTAAACGGCGCTCTGAGACCACTCAAAACAGGTGGTCTCGGAGCGGCTGTTGCCGAACTCTAATGCGACCCATCTCATGCGACCTCGGGCCGAACCAAATACAGGAAGTTCTCCACATGTTTGATCCACTGGGCTTCCGTCGTGACGTGAGCCGGGTGTTATATTGTGGGTTAACAACAAACAAGGCAATCTTGGTCCATTGCAGAGATTCACTGTCTGCTGGACGTTTAAGCTGATGATTTTATAAATACACAGCTGTCCTCCACACACACAAATAGTGCTGGCTCCGTGAGAAGGGCTTTTAATAGAACAGTTGAGCAATTTCGCGTTAAAGCATCTAGCAGTAACTTCGCAAAGACGTGCATCGATTACCTCCATATCTTGCCAGCCTCGCTCTTCTTGTCAGGCTGGTTGTCGTGGAAACATGAGGGCTGGGAAGAGCTGTCAGAGACCAATGACAGCGCTGACCGTTGTCACATGGTGTACAGTGTGGTGTTTCGAGTACGGTAAAAACAACATATGTGAACACGGACTGAAAAATGATACAATGTATTTCACCACGGTGCGCATATGTGAAAACACCCTTAGGGCCCTATCTTGCACCCAGCGCAATTGACTTTGTCAGTGAGTGATGCATGTATCATTCGTATTTTGCACCGGCGCACAGCGGGTTTTTCCCTCCACAGACGCACGTTCGGCAAACTAGGGAATGAACTTGCGCTCCCTGGGCGGTTCAGCGCAAAAAAGGAGGCGTGTTCCGGCGCAAACCATCCCTGATGCTATTTTGCAGTTTCAAAAAACAATTGCGCCACTGACCAGAAAAAAATAGTCTAAAGTCAGTGACGCACTGCGCGTTGTTCATTATGCTATTTTAAGGGCGCATTATTGACCATAATGTTTAGCGTGCACAATGCGCATACACTTTGCTTATCTAATTTACATCGATGCAACAGTTATTTTTGCAAATCATAAATTGTTACAATAAAAAATATTAATACACGAGATAAGGGAAATCATTGTGGTGAGCATTGTGGTGATAGTTTTTATTTATTTTGTGTGGCTGCGTTAAAAAATTATCATGCAAATAACGATTAAAATATTTTCATAAGTTTGTTGTGTGGCTGTATTACGTTTATTTTATGTAAATAATAATTAAAACATTTTCATAAGAAACCTTTATGTATGTGAACTTGATTTGTAAGTGTACTTTGGGGTTGGACTGCTTGCGTTTCTTGGCTTTCTGCGGTGAGGGTGGACCCAGCAATGTCCTCTGCTGGCGTCAGGTCCTGTGTAGAGGCAGATCCACCTCCCGTTACACGGCGTGCCCGATTTATGCTGGCAAGCTTGGGATTCCCCCGTCTCCTGACATTATTGTAGCGCTTGCGGCGCAACGTCCTGGGGATGCCAGCTGATGAGACAATTGTGGCTATTTCCTCCCACGCCTGTTTAACCGACGCTGATTTGGGCGGATTTCTCCCATCCCGATACAAAACAACATCTCTGTCTTTGACTGCTTACAAGAACGTCGGTCTCCTCGGCTGTGAAGCGCTCCTGGCGTGCGCCTGGTAAATCCGTCATAATAATAGCAACCCGCCATGGAACTTGCGCACTTGCGTTTAAAGAAATTGTTGGATGACTTTCTGATTGGTTTATTTGACGTTACGCCCAAACCACACCTATGAATAATGAACCTACTTCAGACCAACCCCTTACTGATTTGCGCCGGGAAAATAGCAACAGCGCCCAAGATCCGTCCACAAAGTCACTTGCGCTTTGTGCTTCGCACTTGCGTTTCAGAACGTTAAAATAGAGCCCTTAATCTTGTACAATACCTTGTGAATGTGTTAGCATTTAGCCTAGTCCCATTCATTCATATGGCTCCAAACAGGGATGAATTTAGAAGCACTTTCATGTTTTCCCCATTTAAAGACTGTTACATGAGTAGTTACACAAGTAAGTATGGTGGCACAAAATAAAACTTTTGTTTGGAGCCATAGGAATGAATGGGGCTAGGCTAAATGCTAACACATTCAAGAAGCGCTGTACGTAAGATAAGTATGTAATTCATCTAAGTTGAGGTAAGAACATAATAAAATATTTTTAAAGAATGGTGTTTTCCTTTAAGCTAATTCAACTTATTTTTTATAATTTATAGCAACTGCTTACAAGTCAAGAAAGTTGAAATGAATTGTAAATTCAAGTTGATTAAAATTTAAGCGCAACAAGGAATTTTTTACAGTGTATTATTACTGTTATTACAATATATTACTGTATATTTATTGATCTACTTTGCTCAGTGCTGTGGTAGTTACAGTCCTCGCAAAATGTTACAAACTTGGTTTTAAAATACAAAGCACAAAAAAATACCCTAAATGTTGTATTTGTTTTTTAGCGATTATTGCGATAAATCGTATGCAAACTAAAAATTAGTATTTGCATAATATATGTACTGTGTGTAATTATTATGTATATTTAAATACACACACACATACATGTATACATTTAGGAAAGGTTTTATTGTATACAATTTTTAAAAATGTATATATAATAAAAACACATACAAATATAAATAAATAAATATTTATAGGTAATTGTTACCTAAATACAAATACGACTTTGTGTGTGTGTGTGTTTATTATGTTATGCAAACACAAACTTTTATTTTGTATGCGATTAATCGTTTGACAGCCCTACTGAGCACAATAGCTTTATATTAAATGTGTACTTAAACACAACCAAGTGATCCTGTTTCATGTTTGCAAGTCCAGATTCCAGATTTTTAACTTTATAGTTTCACAATGTCACAGCACAACAGATTTAACCAGTTTTTGCTATAAACAAAATTGGCTGCAAAGCACATACGAAGAAAAACAAGTCAAACAAGTTTCCCACAATGAAGCCTGTGTCCTTTCATGATTGTGGCCAGGTGTTACCAAATATAGCTTATACAGTACAGGCATATAGCCCATATTTGTGTTTTAACTCTAAAAACTTCTCTTAACAGGAACTGTTTCAGAATAGTCAAAACTTGTATCTTGGTATAAGCACTTCTTGTATTATTATCTATCTGTGTAGAGTTTTTACCCAGCAGATAGGAAAGACATAGGTACAGCGCCTTACCCTGAACAAGCACCTGTCCAGCAGACAGCAGTAGCTGCTGGCCGGAGTCACCCATTTGGGCACCGTATTGCAGGATGGTGGCCCCAGGTTGGGGTGTAGCAGGACTGGGAAGAGTCAGAGCCTGAACACCCTGCAGGGCTTCTCCTCCAGGCCCGGTCAACTGTATCGCTCCACCCTGAGTGATTGTGACTATATATAGATGCAAAAAGACCTTTATTAGTCTGTTAAATTGATAAAGCTTTGTGAAACACTTGGAGAATATTTGTGAATTAAACAAGAAAACCCCTTAATTTTTAATAAACACCTCATAGGATTTAATGTCAAAGAAAAAAATTAGATTAGATTAATGAGTAATGAATTCAGGCGTACTGTATTGTCCTGAGCTGGTCTGGTAGATTGAAGATGGTGCTGTCACTGTAGCAACACTTGAGGTGGGTGGGGTTTCCTCCTCCACTTTCTCCTCTTCATCAATTTTTGGCACAGCAGGTGCATCTGAAGACAACTCATTAAGAATTTTCCTGAACATACACAGAAGAAATGAACTAACAAGCAAATGTCAAAATGACTTTATTTGATCATGAAAGACAATAAAAGACATCAGAGCCTGTCACAAAATGTTTGTTAGGATAAGAACTACTAGTTCAAACACAACTTTGTGTGTTTTGTAGATGTGTGGTTTGTAGTATTCAAGAGATAAATTATGTTGGGTTAATAAGGTCACAGGTATCTGACCAAAATTAGGCTCACCTGTAAGATGGCCGTCTGGACAGAATTGCTCGCCTGTTTTGAGGATCAGACGGTGCTGTACCCGAATCAGTCACAGCTACCTAAAAGTAAAAATTGCAATTTTACACAAAGCTATTTTCAAGACTTGGAATATAGTGCATGAGTAATATAAACTACTTTACTGTACATTAAAACAATAATTTAGGAGGGGGGGCAGGTCCTATATACTTTGATGTTTCTAAAATTATAATTTTTGTTTACAATTTTTTATATTTGTTTAATTTTTATATTTAAAAAAAATATGTTGCATAAAAGCCAGATCATGCAGGTTTGACGCTGTACACAAAAAAAGCAACTTTATATTTTACATAGGTTTTTGTAGATTTTAATGGATAACAATGTGGTAAGTGACTTTGAGTGTAATATCTTCTAAGAAGATCAGATGCATTGACTTTCACATAACTCAAATCTTATTACAGCTACATCCACTCTGCTTGTTACCATGCCCATCTGCTTCTTAATCAACCCAGTAATCCCAAGATAAGTAAATGTGATTGGTTGTAGCTATAACTATCTCCTGTATGATTGGTCAATTTTTCCAGGTGAAAAAATAGCCCAGAGAGCAGACGACCCCGGGCCATATCCGCACCGGATCCCGAACGGAGCTGCGATTTGGGTGCGGATATGGCCCGGAGTCGTCTGCTGTCTGGTAGGTAACTAAATGACTGAAAAAGGCTGACAAATGAGTATTTTACTATCAAGTTGTGTTTAATTTTCACAGTGTTTATATAAAATGTGTTAATGTGTGTACCTGTGCAGTTTGCATTTGAGGCGACTGTATAACTGAGGGCTGTGTGGTTTGAATGACTCCCTGCACCTGGAGTGTCTGTCCACCAGGTAATGACATCACTGCCACACCCTCATCCCCCTGACACAGAGAAATACAGAGAGCAAGCCATGTGTGGTGTTGTTTAATCATTTAGGTTACATTTTATATGATATATTTTGCAGTCTCACACCATTTGCGAAGTACCATAGTTTTTGGTGCACTTGAATATCAAATAAATATCATGGGGTCATCAGACAGTACCATGAAAGTACCATCTAACACCACTACAGACTGTACTACGTATGGCATCTGTGTAAGGCTTGTACCTGTGTAAGTGAATCAGAGTCCGACTGAATCTCACTTGTTATTTTCTCTGTTGCACTCGCTTCCTGTTGCTCTACGGTTGCAGTTTCCATGGTGATCGGCCTAGCAACAGCGCAGAGAGGAAATGCACGGTCAGCACTTATATTTATTCATCACAAGCGTACTGCATGTGATGCACACCATCATTTTAGCATCCTTTAATGTTTTAAACTATAAAGTAGTTTTAGGTTCATTCATGTTGGAATGTACAGTGTATTAAGGTTTATATGGCGTTAAAATGACAACACATGACAGAGCGTAGCAGTTTAGGTTCACTTGACTAAAATGTTTCTCATGGTCTTAAAATTCTTTTGATCCAAAAGCACATCTTTAATGTTTAAAATTAGAATTATAGGCAAAAGGTTTAATTATTATTTTTGACATATTATAAAATAAATAAAACAACAAACCAGCATTGATGAAAACTATATTATTACTGTAATATTGTGTAAAAAGCATGCCCAGGTGAGACCTCCATAAGCAGGGTGATAAAATGACACGGGAAATTCAAGGCAAAGGGTGGCTACTTTTAAAATGCTAAAATGCAACATAGGTCTGATTTTTTGTAAGTACAACATAATAGTTTTGTATTGTTCAATAGTTTTATAGCGTTATTAATGTATAGACAAAAATATTGATAAGGAATGTGTAAGTGAGACTATATATATAAATATATGAATTACAATATTACAATAAATAGTATTAGGCTACATAATTAATATGCGCATCAATATTTTAATATTGCATATTATTACAGTACATATAATACTTAGCCTACTTATAATTAAGTAAAAAATCTAGTGATTGAAAACTTAAATAAATATATTTTTTAAATGCACGCATTCATAAACGAGGAACGACTGCTTTGATGAACGGCCGCGCACTTCCTCGTTGTCTCTCAACGCGCTTGACAGCGCAGAAACTATACAAGGCATGAAACCTAATTCAATTTCTAAGGAAATGATGTTTACTTTATTGTCTTATCACTTTCAATTTCCCACTTATTTATTCAAACGTGTATTAAAAGTCTGCTGTACTGACAGAAGAAATGCGCGCACACTTTCGCTTACGTAAGAGCTCAGTGGCACGCAGACAGACATGAATTATAGAAAACATAAATACATGATATCAACTTGCGAACAACTTCCTTATGCAAACAGTTTGCTTTTTAATGTTATTTTTTGTAAAGTCGGGTATCAAAGGTGCGTAATTTTCAACAATCTTAATAAAGTTTCATCTCGCCGGCCCTGTATAAAACGCAACAAGTTCCCGCCTTATTTATATTTTACCTTAACTTTAAAACATTAAAAGTCTGATATATGGCGCGCGTTTCGTTACTCGCTTGTTTATTTTGTTGTCAACAGTAAGTTAGTTGACCGAACCAGGAACCACTTCCGAGACACATTGCTTCATTTAGCGCAATATTTCACTTCACATATTATATTTCTCAACTTATTTCACAGCAGCTATATCTTTGTCTTCCTGCGCTCTTCACCAAATCCTCTCTGGCAGCAGAACGACATGCCAGTAATAACTTACCCGAGTTTTACGTAGAGTCTCGTCACTCGTTACGGGTGGAGTGGAAGCCCGACTCGCTGCACACGTAGAGCCCACGTCAGCTCTGATGATGCGTCTGGGAAATGTGTACTGTGCAGTCAGAGGCAACACACAAACACACACGATACGATAACACACACACTTGAACACACTGACCGAGCTACACTAGGCGGAGCTTCGTCGGAGGAGAAGCTGTCACTTAACAAAAAACTCTAAACAGTAGGCCTATTGTTTAAATGAAAGAAAATGAATTATTAAAAAATAGACAAAAAAGAACCACAAAAAATAATTAAAAAGTATTCAAACAGTTAAACAAAAGCTCCTTCCTCTACAACTGGTCAGACCTTCCACAAAGATCTAAAGTAATCGATTTATTATATAAATAATTTAAACACTGATTCGTAAATTGCTCAAATAGACTGATGCAGACTTAAAATAATAATTTACCCATAAAAGTAGTTATATAATATCTACCCTGTAAATATGTTAGAAATAAAATATAAAAAAGTAGCGCCATCTTGTGATAGAAGAATGATATCGCTTCTTTGTCCCAACACAGAATACATATGGAGAATTTCTCAAACTTTTACTTTTTATTTATTTGTATTTTATATGGTTTCTTTCTTTTATAAAAGCATGTGAAATGTACTACAAAATTGCTATTTAGTAATTCTTTGTACAGCACCTTGGGCAGCATTGTGTGTTTTATAACTAAACTAAACTAAACTAAACTAAACTAAACTAAACTAAACTAAACTTCAGTGAATATTTGTCATGGTGGATTTATTTTAAAAGGCAATTTTTCTATACAGTAGGCAAATACCATTACTGACTTTGTTAAGCTTTTGAAATTTCGACCATGCATTAATAAAAATAAAGTTGACTGAACATCTGCTGGGTGGTTTCCCGGACACGTATTAGCTTAAGCCAGGACTAGGCCTTTTTTAAATAGGAAATATAACTAGTTTTAACAAAAATGCCTTACTAAAAACATTACTTATGTGCATTTTGAGGCAAAACAAAGGGCACTGATGTATTTTAAGATATGTCAGTCCATATTGTTTTCAGTTTTGACAGCTTTTACATTTTATGTAGTCTAGGACTAGTCTAATCCCTGTCTGGGAAACCGCCCCATAGTCACATATGGGGAAGCTTGTCACAGAGAAATAATAAAACACAAAACATTTCCTAAGATAACAGAAATGTACATTACAAAAATACTACACCATTCATGAAAACAAGTATTGTAATTAATAAACACAAAAAATTACATTTGAACAGATACTAAAACAGAAATGTGACAACCTTAACATGACATTTATGAAACTCTTGTTCTGAGAACACATTAAAGATTTCATTCATGATCTCCCATCTATAAATAGTTGATTTTGTAGTCCACAAGTTAAGGATATTGGAATTTTTAAGTGATTGAAACCAACATTTTTTTTATTTGAACAAAAACCTTTATGTTAAAAATTGTAACCGTCACTTAGAGATCTCTCAGTGACTCGCATGGTTATTGGTTCATTATTGCAGATAAATAACTTTACAATTGTGCAATAAAACAGTTTTGTTTGCATTTTTTAAAGAATATTTTCTATAAGATTCAACCTTCCCACAGGGATGTATGTGTCAGATTTCCTGGTCGCGAGATCACACTTGCAACTCCCTATAAAGGACACATACACAAAGATATTACTAAGAAGCAGTCACAAAAAGGAGTCCACAACAGATGAATCTGTTCATCTTTAAATTTAAAGTGTAATCACACCTCTGTCTGAAACAGTCCTCCTATATTTTCCTGTAGACAATAAAAAGAAGAAAAGGATACTGCCCACAGTACAGTAAATATTAGTGCTGAAACATCAAACATGATTGTGGGAAGATGAAAAGGTTTTACGGACAACCGCTTTTAACCAGAGACAAAACTTCTTGGTTTGAAACAGAATGGCAGGCAGAACTGTGTTGCTTTTATGGAGACTGACCTGTTCCCAACTCCCTGACCGTGGTATAAAGACCAGCACAGTTCTCTACTACAGATATTTTCAGTTTAATGGAAGTATAGAGCATCTGGTCATTGTGCTTCACACAGATCAAAGCGTGTGTTTGTAATCCTACAGCTGTTCCACTGAAGCTTCACCCAACTGGGCTTGTAAAACTAATCTGTATCAGGCCTTGGGCGTGTGTGTGAGGTTTCACTGCCTAATACCACCTGCCCAGTGTTTCTATTTTAGTACGGCTTTGCCATACAAGCATAAAGTTAGATGTGGCATACACAATAAATACATACACAAAATTCTGCATATGTACAACTTCAGAATACTTACATGCTAAATCGTTCACAAAATATGGAGACACGCACAACCTCAGTATCTCATTACACACATGTCTTATCTTAATGATTATGTAAATTAGAACATTAATTTTACTATTTTATATGGAACAAAGTTTAAAGTTTCTATAGATTAATCTCAAATTTAGTTTAAAAATATTTTACAAGTAAATCATTTACGATCAATATCTGTGGATATGTGAAGGTCACTAGGTCCCATGTCATAGGCTGTCACACATACATGGATGTTTATTTCACTATATTTTAATGGTCACTTCATAGACATTCACAGATTTGTATAATAGGCTAACATGCCATTTTTTTATCCTTTACCCTAAATCTAACCCTCCCTGAAACATGACTCTCACATAAACATGATTTGGCCTATTTGCATGCCTTTTAATCAAGAGAGCACCGGTTAAATGTCATCAAAAGTTGGTTGTTATGATATTTTACTATGTAAGTAAAACATTTGCCCCTTTACAGATATAGGCAGCTAAACTTTACGCACTGCGGCCACTCATGCACACACAGACAGTGATAGCGCGTGCACATCTCTTCACCGCCAGAGGGCGTCGGAATCCCGTTTGCGTGGCCTCTGGACGCACTCGGGACTGCGCGGTTCCCGTACACAATCCCAAACACTAAACAGGTGGTCATACACCGCCGCGCAACGACCGACGCGATGAAACGGAACGGGTACCGATTTTAACTTCTGAGCCGCAACGGTACAAAACCAAAGATTATTAATGATCCGGACATCGAGGCCCGGGAACCCTTGATCCCGAGTTTCCCCTAGGATTCGGGAAGGAGAGTGGAAACTATGAAAGTGACGGTGTGTTTCGGCAGAACTCGGGTCGTGGTTCCGTGCGGAGACGGCAACCTTAAAGTGCACGCGCTCATCCAGCAGGCCGCGATGCGGTACAGGAGAGCGATCGCTAAGGTGAGATGGCGTTAATGTATCATCTTGATTATGCGTTTGAAACATTGTTGCGTCTGGACGCAGCCGGTGAGGACTGCAACATGGCGGTGTGCAGACGGAGTGAGCGGGGGAAGGGTTTGGGACCGTCCAGACACTTTAACTCTACTAAACACAGTATAAACCAGCGTTATTCTTCAATAAATAATGCTTTGTGTGTGTTTTGCGCATTAAATACCCCAGCAATTGCTTCCGTGTTATGATGGGTACAGTAGACCGCTGGAAACCAGTAAGAAATGGGCAAAGTAGTAGGGGAGGGAGAGAAGTTTGCTCCACGTTATCACCCCGCTCTGGGACAAGTTAGAAATGACATTGCTTATTATGTACACGTTATAATGTAAACACACTTGTGATTTGCTGGATCTGACGCATCTGTTTACGACTTGCATTGACTTAATTGCTTAAACTTTTTACGCCAAACATAAAGAGTCCAGCGCTTTGTTTCAATGAGCTGATGTTGCTAGGCTAACCTAGATAACTGATAGCCTACATCTTCAGGCTTGACACCTTGAATCTGGTAATTCGAGTTACACCCATCTACACTTCCAGAGAGCAACACGACAAAACCAAAACGCCCCGGTCAATAAAGCTATCCGGACGCGCGCGGTTTTCTGGACACTGGGTTATGTTTATTTATCATACTGTGAGCGTTTTAGTTGTGTCGCGTTGCGAGCTGTGTAGACTGGGTGGTGGTAATGTAAAACAAAAGCACATCAACAAAAAGTCTTTGTTTTTGCAACGACAGATTTCAGAAAAGCGCAAAGCTAAGTGTGCATCAGTGAGAAACTGGCACTTACTGTAATAGCGTTCAATATTTAGCATTCACAGTTCAATGATTCCTGGCCCAGAGATTACAGGAGAGCAAGAGTCAGATAAACAAAAGCCCGTTTGTTCACATTAATAAATAATCTTTTCCTTTAGTATAGTCTATGGGCAGAGTTGTTTATATGGTGTCATCGCTGACCACATGTGAGTGTGGTAAATGAAAGTCATTGCCACTTTGTTTGCTCCTGAACAGTCAGCTGTCATATGTGACTGTGAGGAAAATAGTAATATTATGATGTAGAGCTTTATTGTGTCGTTTTGTTTAGATGTAAGTTGTTATGATGTTGTGGATTGTATTGTTTTTCCTAGCTAAAATTATAATAGAAGTTGTTGAAGATAAGTGGTTGATGACGTGAGCTGGAGTGATATTGTGATGACGTACCTGATATTAGGAAAATATAACTATTATATGACCCTATCTGTGATTTAATATTAACTGGGTAAGGTCACGTGGCAATAAAATGAAATCACTTTGATACTCCTATATCATAATTGGATTGGAATTTGGAGTGCTGTTATTTGATAGTTGATACACATGAACGAGAATATTTTGGGTTAAAGTTTATATGAATGTATTATTTATGATTTTTAATAATATTTAATTATCTTTTACCTTCACTAGCCATTTTTAATACCTTCAGTTTGACAAACCCAGATTTGGTTGTGATTAGGGCTGGGTATCGATTCAGATGTTCCAGATCGATTCGATTTCGATTCACAAGCTATCAAATCGATTCGATTCCGATTCTCGATTAAATTTTCGATTCCGGTTCTCAGGTAGGTTTTTATACTCGATTCTCGATTCAACTCAATGAATATAGATTTAATACACATACTATATTAATAAAAAAGAACAGTGAACAGCAGTTTACAAGTGGGTAATTAATAAAAAGGAATTAAAAGCCACGACACGTCTTGCTTGCGAAATCTTAAATGCTTCCATTCCTTCGTTCAATGTTTGCGGAAATAAATATGAAAAAAAAATTTATTCTGCTCTTTGAGAATCGATTTTTAATCGACCACGTTTTAAAAAACGATTAATCGAAAAATCTATTTTTTTACCCAGCCCTATGATATACCATGATAATGTGTCATTAGGGCTGTTACGATAACCGCATTACCGTATCACTGCAGTAATGAGATGCCTGGCACGGTGCTGAGGTCATCACCACACTTTTTTATCCTTTAATTTTTTGGCTGGTAAGAGTTAGCGGAGTGCATATTGTGTGTGATATGAACTATACACAATAATCATTGTTTATCACAATTTACTGTCTCCCGTCCTATGTTCAAGGGCTTCTGGACAAAAAACAGCTTTCTGCAAAAGGGGGAGCGACAGTCCATTAAACATATGGGGGATTTCAGTACTAAGTTTCAATACTTGGTGTCTACAGAAAATGATCAATTAAATACACACAGTGTCACGACCACAACCTTCTTAAACATGAAGTCATTAAATTCGAGTGCATTGTTGATGCCCAGGCACTCCCGATATTTCTTGCATGCCAGGGAATGGTACAAACTCGGTCACTGTTTTTAAACCCCTGCATGCATAAACAACATCTCTAGTCCAGGGAAATGTCAGAGCCATAACCGCCATGATTTGTTGCTTCTTTACGGTGGTTAGATAAAAAATCCCATGCCGTCACAGCCCTATGTATATAGACATTCTGTTGTAGTTTTGCTAAATGCAGAATGTTGAGGGGTCTTGGGATATTGTAAATATTTACCTAAATCTATAAGCACCAAAAAATGGCAACAAAGTCACACATCTTATTATAGGTGTAATATAAATATCTATAAGCATCTTCAGATGCAATGCAACATTATGACAATCTTATGATGTGTATTTGTTTTATTATGCAGGTAGAGTTAATGGAGTCTTGTAAACAATAAAGCACTTTAAAGTCTTGCTTCGGTAGAGTAAAACCGTGGTAGTGTTTGTGAATGTGTGACTTGCAGTATTCTTAGTTGTATTACATTGTCACTTCTTTTTGCTTTTCTCTTTACACCAAATCCCTCTGCTCCACTTTAACTTTATCAGAATTTCTCTCCTCTCTTTTTTCTAGCTTATTATCTTTCAGCTGCTGAGACTGAGGGTGTACTCATATATACTTAACCGGACCAAACCGTATCTGAGTATGATTGTTTCCCTCTCCATTCCCCCCGCTCGTCTGCACTTGACACTTTATGATTCATACCCGAGTATGTCTGCGTTAGGGATGCTAAACAATTAATCGCGATTAATCGTTAGCAGAATAAAAGTTTTTGTTTACATCACATATGTGTGTAAACTGTGTATAATAAATATGTATATATATATAAATATGAACACATTCATGTATAATTTTAACTCTTTCACCGCCAGCATTTTTAAAAAAAGTTGCCAGCCAGCGCCAGCGTTTTTCATGATTTTCACCAAAGTTTAATGCCTTCCAGAAAATGTTCTTCTTTAAATATATAAACATACAATATACCAAATGAAAGAACAGACCCTCTGCTTTCAAACAAAAAAAAACCGTTTCATCATACCTTTAGTGGTTCTTTTGCAATCAGCTTTTGAATATGGGTAGGTTTTTGCAAAAACACCATATTTTGAGCAAAAAGCAGAAATAATTCAATTTTTATGACGGGCTTTTCATAGAGATCATATTCAGAGCGATCTTTAAAACAGACACGGACATGCAGCAGCTTGCCATAGGGCAATACTTCCGGTTTTAAAAAGTTGCGGAAGGGCCACCTGGTGGATAATAGCGGTATTGCGGAAAGACGGAAAATCTCGTCATTGGCGGGGAAGCGTTTTCTCTTAATTGACGAGATATCTCGTCAATGGCGGGGAAAGAGTTAAGAAAAAAAATGTATATATTAGGTATTTATATATAATATAAATTATACATAAATATACAAATGTATATACACATGTAAACATTTCTAAAACATACATGCATGTGTGTACATTTATTTATACAAAGTTATTATACACAGTTCACACACATATATGATGTAAACAAAAACTTTTATTCTGCTATTGATTAATCACGATTAATTGTTAAGCATCCCTAGTTTGCTTCATTAAACAATGCAGTTGTTTGGAAGAAAACTGGAAGATATGCGTGATGGAGTTTATCATCATTTTGAATTTATTACATTAAAGCAACACGAGAGTGATTGGAGCGCAGACCGCTCCTAATACGCTTTTAAATCTTTCTCGTGGTTATTTAATGTCATAAACTGATGTCAAACACAGCTGTGTTATCTGGGGTGTTTTGGGATGCGGTGAAACACGGCTGTATGTATTTGTGCTGCGCATATCAGAGTGTTTTGCAGTGACAGCTGAAGATTCGCATTCTGGCACGCATACCCTGCCAAAGCGAATCAAAGCGAACTGTGCCCGAGACCACCTCTGCAAAATTTTCCATGGTACGCTTGGTACAGTACGGAACAATCACACTTACCAAATAAACTGTACTTTGGGGTCAAACGGGTACGGTACACATAATGTGAGTACACCTTGAGGTTCCAACTTCTTTACCACACATGCACAGAGGCAGACAGAAGTGTACTTTGTGAAGCTGTAGTTGTCCGTTTTATTGATCGGTCATGCATTATTATCCACCAGTATATCTGAACACCAACACGTAACAGTATGAGTGTGCACTGTGCAGCAGTGTAGGAATCAGTGTTTTAAGCAATGTATGGGTACATCTGATGCTCTCTCCAGATGCCAGCCCTTGTGCAAAGTCATAACTGTTTTGATGGAAATCTAGAGATTTAATTGGTTAAAGGGGAGACATCATGAAAATCTGACTTTGTCCATGTTTAAGTGTTATAATTGGGTCCCCAGTGCTTCTATCAACCTAGAAAATGTGAAAGAGGCTGTTTACACTTGGCATTAACATGCGTTTTCATCGATCGGATCACAAGTGGACGACGTTAATGCCAGGTGTAAACGGTGTTCAAAACGTTTTGAGCTCGTCCACTTTCGACCACTTTCAACCACATCCAGAGGTAGTCGAAACCACTTTCGATCGGATCCTTTGGAGTTGCGGAACACATATGTGGTTGAATGTGTTCGAACAGCCCTACGCGACCGCCTTCTCTTCGCCCATTTATCTAATCTGAGGTTTTAAACACAAGTTTTACGTCTTTTTTGGACTTGCGGCGTGAACATACGGTGAACAGCGCTATTTTTAGCCTTTCATTGATAAAACTAAAGTGGCTGATCTTCGTAGTTTCGTTTTGAAAGCGTGTGATAGTTGCAAGATCCTATTTCATCAATTGCGCTGAAAATTCAGAGAAAAATCTTACATACACACGTACAAAACTCTGTGCAGCATGTTTACTTGCTAAACAAGCAGTGGACTCTGACTTAATATTAGTTTGCGTCCATATAAACTCATAACTACTCCCGCTCATGTTTGAATGACAGCAGAGAGACTCGCCCACCATCTCACAGGCCGTCCCCTCAGGACAGAAGCAGTCGAAAGTGGACAAAAGAGACAGATTTAAATACCAGGTGTAAACGTTATGTGTCTCTCTCGTCCACTCGTGATCCGATCGATGAAAACACATCTTAATACCAAGTGTAAACAGACCAAAAAGATCAACCCAGTATGAAAAAATAGGTCATTGAAATCTGGCTCCACTTATGATGTCAGAAGGGGATAATACTGCCCCCTTAATCTGCAATTTATAAACACAGCACTGCCACTAAGTGCAGAGATCAACTAATTTGCATTTTAAAGGACACACACAAAAACGGCACATTTTTGCTCCCACCACCTACAAAAATGCAATTTTAACATGCTATAATAAATTATCTATATGGTATTTGGAGCTAGACATTTACATACACGGGTGATTCTCACGAAAACTTGGTTTTAAAAATGTCAAGCATGAAAATGTAAAAATTGCTTAAATTTACTTTTTTTCCCACCAGACATTGAAAACAAAGTCTGGAGTAAATGGGAACATTAATTTAAACACTTTTACTTATCATTTAACACTTTTTGTAACATAATTTAAAAAATTAGTCCTAAAAAATCTCATTACCGCAACAGTCAGAAAACATCAACACTGACATATTTTCAAAATGACATGACTAACCTGAAAGAACATAATTTGGAGATTCTGCACATGCATTTAAAATCAAAGTATTATGCTTCTATTAATTAAATTTAACATTTAATAAGCCTCTGTTGCGGTAATGATAATCAAAATGTCGTGTAAGCATTCTGACAAGACAATATTTCAAATTAACTGTATAAAATGATCTTACCTGGTAGCCATCTTGAAGTAACTGGACCATGTGCTTTGTCACTCAAAATCAAACTTTATTAAAATTCTGTATGTGTGCTTAAACTGTTCTCAAAAAGTGTTGCGGAGGATGAGAACATCAGGCATGGGCACATCATTTTCCTAATTTTTCTTCATTATTATTATACATGAATATTCAGTAAATATTTTTCTGTCATCTAAAGTAGTCTAGAAAAACATCCATTTATTTTTTTTCTAAATATTTTTGTGTTAATTTGATTAAATCACAACATAACGCATGTTCAAACACAGCCGGACACATTGCGGTAATGAGAATTTCAGCAGAAAATGAGATAAAATTGACAAATTATAAATTCTTATGTCGAAATCACACATTGTGCAAGGTTGAACACAGTATTGTGTTAATTCTGATGCTTTTTAATATTACTATATTAAACAATTTATAGCTAAAATCATTAGTGCCGTGGTGTTTCAATGGTTTCGTGAGAATCACCCACACACTCTGGGGACAAAAAATGTTTTTTTTTACATCTTAAAGTCGTATGAAATGTCCCCTTTAAAGTGTTTCCATCGTAGTTTATGCACTTCTTCTTATCAAAGAAATTAATCTGACTCAATCGAGCGCATGTTTTTTTAATGCTCATTTTGGTGTTTCCATCAGTTGTTTTTTTAATGCGATATCCCAAAATTTACATTAAAATAGGTGAGTGAAACAAGCTAATGACAATGTATGAGTTTGATGCGACTACCGACTACAGTTGTGTGGTCTTAACTATAAAAATAAAAATCTCAGTGTACCATTACAACAGGTAACCTCTTGAGGCCCAGCTCTCATTATACATAAATATCACCGACTTCCAGGTAAATCCCAGTCTTAGTAACTCGCCTCTATGCTGCAGGCCACCAGAGATGTTGTTTTACTCTTAAGCTTGGCTTTGTCTTTAGTTACTGCTTTATAAAGAAAACACTGTTGCTCCAGCATAACCTGAAAGCCTGACTTTTGTCGTTTGGACCGCTCGTGTTTTTGCTGAACCCTAGATGTCATTACAGGGAATGAAACTTTGTTGATGCGTACTGAAGGTTATTTTGGAAAACAGTGTTAGTGAGTTCCCTGCAGAGAAACAACCTCATGCTGAACTCTTACTGGAAGAACTCTCAGATAACCTTTGAGGAACAACATTAGATCACCTCAGATAACCTGAACTGATAAATGTTAGGATAAACAGTGTTGAAGTTTATCACACAATTATAAATGTTTGAACGTTTATTGTGCCTATTTTTGGTCTCATGGTCTTGGCTGACTTTAATTTGTATATTATAGATGGTGTAGATCAAGATATATTGAGCCCACTCCACCTTTCTGCACATTGATCTCAGAAAATGGCCAAAAAATTGCCAGAGTGCCTTCTGTGTGTGAACGCAAGCATGTCCCGTAATTGATTTTGGAATTGTTTTTGCAAGAGAACCTAGTAACATTGCCCTTACATTTTCGGATCAAGTTAGTGATGTTACATTTGTGAATGAATCGTTCTTTTTAAACAAATCTTTTAGGTGAACAAATCGTTCTTGTTCACATAATCAATTGACTCATATTTTCCCCCCATAGCAGCGAGCCGCTATTAGCAGCACATGCCAGATAAGTGAACCGGTAAGCTATGTCAACTGTTTAAACCTGGAGCCAATAGCCTTGGAGTTTAAAGGCGACTCGCTGTTTTGAGTCTGAACAAATCATTTTGATGATCGAACTGTAAACGAACGATTCTCTTGAAAGAGTCAAAATTTCCATCACTAGATTGCATCCTATGTGAACAAAAGGCAGGAACAATGCCGTAGGGGTGTGTCCTAGTGAGGACGGGTATGTCGTCGCAACAACTTAGTAATCGTTTAGCTCAACATCAACAGATCACCATTTACAATGAAAATTATCACTGTCAGCCCTGAAAGCAACACGAGAATGTTAATAATAGATCAGCACTTCTTGCGCTAGTTTATGATCGAATCAGGCAAAAAAAATTACACATGCATTCTTTCCCAATAGAGAAATAATTGCATAATAAACAAAACGCTGCGGAAAAAAATTGCATGATTACAGATATAGGTAACATTTTTTTACGGGATCTCTATTGGATGTGTGTGAACTACCCTTACGAAAATTAACCATGGTTTTACTACAGTTAAAACCAAAAAACCATGGTTACTGTAGTAAAACCATAGTAACTACAAAAAAAAACCATGGTTTTGACAATCATGGTTTTCAAAAACCATAGTTAAACCATAGTTAGTGTAGTAAAACAATGGTTTTGCTGATAGCAATCAATACACCAAAAAACCATGGTTACTACGCTTTTACCACAATATAACCATGGTTAATTTTCGTAAGGGTAGGGCTGGGTATCGATTCAGATTTTCCAGATCGATTCAATTTCGATTCACAAGCTACCAAATCGATTCGATTTCGATTCTCGATTCAATTTTCGATTCTGGTTCTCGGACCAGTTTTTATACTCTATTCAACTCAATGAATATAGATTTAATACAAATACTAAATTAATAAAAAGAACAGTGACCAGCAGGTTACAAGTGGGTAATTAATAAAATTGACGAAGCACCTGAAACCGCCATTTTAAGCACTGTATGAATGAATGACAGGCTTGCCTCTTGCTCCTTGGTAACATTGCGCTAGGCAAAAAAGAGGGTGACATCTAGTGAAGAAGACTAGTAATTCGATTAACGTTAATCTTTCGTTCAATGTTTGCAGAAATAAATATGAAGGGAAAAAATCGATTCTGCTCTTTGAGAATCGATTCTGAATCGACCACATTTTAAAAACGATTAATCGAAAAATCTATTTTTTTGCCCAGCCCTAGTGTGAACGCACGAAATATTTCAGAAAATCAATGAAATAAACCAAATTCAAATGATCCCCGGACAAATTTGGGACACAGTTTTCCTGTATTTTCTATAATCTGTGTGTGAAAAGGGCTAAAAGGACAAAACACACTGGCTGTATGCACAGTAATGCATGTAAGATAACATTGTGGAACCAACTGCTGTGTAATGTTCTCACTACTATGCACACACAAACACACACACGCACACACACACACACACACACACGCACAGACAGGTAAATATGAGCTCAATGATACATTCTGTCTGGGCCTTGAATACCCATGTGATTAAATTGGTTAGCTGTCAAACATTCGATGAGTCTCTGTAAACATCAGAACGACCTTGCTGGTCAGGATACACACAAAGGTGCATGCTTGTACATAAGTTGTGGGAAAATGTTATACGTGTATTGTAGTGTTTTGGACATCAGTATATATGTATTGAAATTATAACGGGTGTATAAAGTATAAAATATGTGACACTGTACACACTGCTAACTTTCGGAGTGACAACCACATTTTAAATCCAGGAGTGATTCCCATAAATGATCGTTCCATATCTGTATGGAATAAGACTGATTCCAGAAACTGTGATAATTGAGCAACATTTTGCCATCTAATTTGGTTCTCATTCACAGCTTTGACCAAAATAATATTACAGTGTTATGTTTTGCAATATACCATCGTCTTGATGTTATATGTTGTACGCATTTGTGAGGCTACTTCTTTCAGTGCTTTCTTGCAGTGTTGCCAGGTCCTGGTCTTTTTTGTACTTGCATACCGTTGTTGTGCTTAAAGGGGAGGTTTAATGCTATTTCATGCATTCTGACTTATTAACACAGTTTAAGAGTTGTAGTCTTCATGCTAAACATAAGCAAAGTGTCAAAAAAGCAGTTGAGCTTGTAACAGAGTATTTCTGAGCCAAACTCACGCCTCCTTTTTCCTACAAGTTTCGGAAAGTTTTTTTCAAACGGGGGTATCCGTTACGACTGATTGACCCCATATTCCTTTTATGGGTCTTTTCCCCCAGAAAAGCACGCTGGCCCTGCACGTCAAGTGAGAGCGCGAACGCGCATTAGCATTGCTCCGTCGAGTAGAAGTCACCGGTATCACTGTACAGCACGCGACAATTTTGTTATAGCAAGATAGTTCGACAAAAGAAGTGTGTTTTTGGATGTAAGGAGAAGAAAACCTTATTTAGCTTTTCTTGTCATAAGACAACAGTGGATGCAGTTCGTTTTTCCCGGACACCAATGTAATTGCGAATGAGTTTGTTTGTTCCCTGACTGTATTTCGGAGAGGACTGCTTTACAGACAAGGCTCAGTTTGACGTCGGATTTTCCACTTTTTTACAACTATTGGAGCGGTCACAAACGCAGGCGTAATTCAAAATCTCACGTGTTTTATTTGCAATCGCGCATACGTGCATGTAATGTAAACAACACCAACAACAGCACTTTGTACTGCATTTACAACATTTACACCTTTTTAAAACGGGCAAATGCAGCTAAAAACTTTTTTATTAAAATAGCGGATAAACAAGCAAGGATTAATTACCTGATAGTAGGGCTGGGCGATAATTCGATAACGATAATTTTACCGATATAAACTTTTTCGATAAAACGATAAGGACAGTTCGATAAGTGATCGATAATGTTTAAGCACTGTGCGTAATGTTGCGTGAGCACTTCCGGATGCGGCACGCGCTCTTGGTTTACAATCACAGTGACAGTCAGACTTGAAGGAGTGGAAGATGAGGCAAGTTATTCATTTATTAGTAGAGACCTATGATTTTCGCGATGCGGATAACGCGGACGGAATCACGGAATCCAAATGCGCGGAAACATTTTCTTGTGTGTAATGTTGGACGCGCAAACAGGGTTCGTCAAACACAGCAGACACAGGTGCGTGCAGTATACTGTACTTTCATTCAGCGTCCGCCTTGCGCACGCACACGTCTGCACAGCTTTAAAAGTATATTTACAGGACATTCACAAATTCAGGAAACTGAGGAAAAGCAGCAGATCCACCCCTGCAGTGAATATAGTGTTTGCGTATGTGCGCTCCCACAGCAACGTGACACTCTTGACATCCATTTATCAGCGTGTATAGCTCGTATATGTATAACACACACGTGATCACTGAACTAAGTTTTCTTTCTTGTTTAAGTGAACATAAACAGCTGTTACTCAGTATATTGAAACTTAAAGCAGTCTGTCTTGGGTCTTAAAGTGACAGTAGTCTGCTGCTTTTGTGTCAGAAATGTGTTGATTTCATAACAAATAGATTTACATTTAATACAGATGCATTAAAACAAGATTTTAGTTTTTGTATTTGTCATGTTCTGAATAAAAAGTAGTTTAAAACCATTATTAACTGTCTGGTTTTTACAATTTTCATTCAGGAGCAAAAATCTGCCTTTAAATTTGACAGGAGTAAAGATTTGTTTATTTATCATGATAATTATCGATATCGACTGATATGGAAAACATTTTCTCGATAGTTTTTTGGGTCATATCGCCCAGCCCTACCTGATAGAGACGTCCTGGTGTAATCGTTGCTGCTATTGTTCCTGTTTGTCCATTACTGACTAAGTATCCGATTCTGGATCATATTTATAATGTAAGGCTGGTTATTTAAAAAAAAAGTTTGATTTCCATCTATGTCGGCTGTAAATCCAAAAGAAGTATCCGAAGCTGCACATACTCGTAACTCTTCGGCTCCGCCTACCGCACGCCTTCAAGTGTTCGACCTTTTACGCCAAAATCGGAAAGGCTGTTTTTTCTTTTATAAATCTGACAAAACGAAAGACTCCTTGGACATATGAATGATGAAATACTAGTTTATATATAAGCAAGATTAACATTAGATTGGCAAAAACGTCTTGTTTTATGTCAGCTTTAACCGTTTATGGCTTCTGGCTCATGAAGCGATCAAGTTTTTGTTGTCATTAAAGTGAAAAGTTGCCGGTCCCAATATTTAAATCTTTGAGGTAAAGCATTTGGATTTCGGTTTATTATTGGATTTTTCTTGTTGGCTGTATTTTTTCATGCAAAATCTGTAGGGATGCACCGATGTATCCACAGATGCTTGCTATGCTTCTCAATGAATTACGGTGAAATGCCTCTACATCTAAAAGGCAGAGGGCGCTCTCGTGCAGAAACTCAATATGTGCTGTAAACGAAAAGCCATACACACACACACAGCTATGACACACAGCTCCAGGAAATGGCTTAAGGATATATTTATATTGATGTTGTTCTTCAAACCTTTTCAGGTATTTTCATGATAATAAATAATATGTATAATGATAATGTTTTACGAGTGTTGTTTTTTCAAATACATGTTATAAACAACTCAAACTGACAGCGATTTCAGATCGATAAGGACTTACTGATCAAAAGACGTAGTACATGAAATAGCTGTGAATAATATCGGCTGTGCGATTCCTAATAGTTATCGGCCACGTAGTATTAGTGCATATTGGCATTTATCGGTGCACCCCATAGACTAAAAAACAAATGACTTCAGTTTGTGTTTTAATAGACTGGGTCACATATTACCAGTGTGCACTTACACACTTTCACACAATCTTACAATTCTCACAGACTCTCTGTCTGCTTTTCATTCCAGTAACTTTTCAGAATTGTTACTAGTTTGCTAACAGAAGCTTGGATGCATCTTTTAAACAAGCAACAGCAGATACTGAATCCATGACCAAAGAGAAGTTCCACACGCATAAGGGTTTAGTGACACTCCTTGGTTTTCCTTACTGATTTACATTTTTTCCGTTGTCTGTTGAACAGGCAATACATGGTACTTTTTTAAAGTACTTTGGAGTGTATGACTGGTATAGTTTATACCAACTGTAATACACCTTTAATTATTTGCAGATATAAAAAGATTTAATGCATTTGTGAAAATACAAAGTGTCTTTTCAGGTTTTGCTATTTCATAATCAAAATAAAACAAATCTGTCCATAAATGTAATCACACACCGTGTGTTGTCCTTTGTGGGCTGGTCCTGTTGCTGTGTGTGTCTGTAGTGTTTATCTGGGTGCCAAGCTGTTCTGAATAGCATGAGATCCAGAGAGGAGTATTTCAGGCCTCTTCCTGAGGCCACTGCTTTTAAAAGCACAGTTTTACATTTGTGTGAATCTCCTGGTCTGTGGGAGAGAGAGAGCGATTCTGTCTTTATATGGTCATGATATTTAAAACATTAGCTTGTAGAGTAAGGCAACATTGTGTCTTATAATTGTGTATATATATCTATATGCATGCACTATTATTGAAACACTCCTATATAGCTCAGTGGTTCAGCATTGCGTAAACAAGCAGGGCAAAAGGTTGTGGGTTCGAACCCAGGGAACACACATGCTGATATATTTAATAGCATTTGCACAGTATGTTTAGCTACAGAAATGTGACATTTGTGGGTGAAACTGATTTTTTACTAAGGAATAATAATGTAGGACGGGGATTGAGTTTTATCCATCAGGATGTGATTGAATTCTAGAAATTAGGCATATGATCTTATTATTTATTCATTTTGAGCTCTTGATTAATTCTGGTGAAGGGATGAGCCATTTTCAGAGGCGATGGAAGTTATTAGGTTTGATAAGAGATTTGAAAACTAGAGATGTAGTACTCAAATAAAGTGGCTGGAATACAGCAAACAGACCTATAAGCAAACTTATTTTTTGCTTAAAAACTAAAATGCATTTATTACTTGACAAACAAATATTTCCATTTACAGGAATAGTTTACAAAAGGTGAATCTGCGATATCGGTGACATCATGCACATGTGTTATGCAAGAGAATAACCAAAACGACAATGATGGCTAAGGCAACCTACAGGACCGTGTTTGTGCTGCTAAAGATACAGAGTTATCAAATTTTGCCACTTTATAGTCCACGGTCACATGTAGTAAAAATCCTAACTCATCGTCCATGTAAAAAAACTGCTAGATGCTTTTGCCATTATGATGATTTAATATTATTTATTTGTCTGTAGAAGAATGGGTATGTGCAGAGACATGTAGTGTTTCTTTAAAATGTTTTCGATTCAATTCAGTTCCAATATGATTATTATGTCAACAATCTGATTCGATTTGAAATATGATGCATTGCATCCTCAGTTTTTATTATTACTGCATAGATAAGTGTATCTCCCTCACACTTTTACTATTGCAGCACTACGTCTTGTCAAAGGCCTGCATTCAAACTCTCCAGGTGCGTGTTTCATTGGTCCCTTTCACACATACAGGCTGCGTCCGAAACCGCATACTGTATAGTAGGTACTGAATAAGATGAAGTACCTACTTACTTGCCGTTAAAACAGTAGGTACTGTATAGTATGAATCCGGGTAGTATGAATGAGATTCGGACGTACTACATCCGCCATGTTGCTACATCACGTGACATACGTCGTCATCACGTCATGTCATTACAGCGCGAAAACAGCCGCATGCCTCTTCTTCTTCGTTGGATAACTCCTCGTCCGGGGCATCATGGGATAGTGAAGCGTCCATCGTATGCACACTGCAAAATCTAACCGGAAGTAGTAGGTCATCCGGGTACTTTTCGCATACTGTTTTTCGAATACTATGTATTCGGACATACTACTCGCCTCGCCTACTGCTTTTCGCGTACTATATAGTATGTAGTAGGCGGTTTCGGACGCAGCAACAGTCTCTACTGGTAATTTACTGGTAAATTGCAGTTAACGGATCATGTGTGAACAAAACCTTTCCGGTAAATCAGTGCTCCCAAGTTACCAGTAAGACAGGTTGTAAGATTACCAGTAATTTACCGGTAAGCGCTGTGTGAACGAAAAATATAGGATTACCGGCATTTAGAACGACGTCAGACCGCGCTGACAGCTTCGGGCCAATCATAATGTTTTAAAACAGATGACGCGTTGACCCCCAGACTGTTTACGGACGTTTCCACACACACACTGCCTGAAAGTCGAGCACACCTGAAGTTTACGTCCACATTTCTTCACCAAAGTTGTTTAAAACAACTTACCACCTACTTGCCGAATTGCCAACGTCCTTAGCACGTCCTATGTGAAGCTTAATGTGCAAAAAGTACTGTTGTTTAAAACGCCATCGGTTTGACGTCGCCTCATGCAATGTTATTTGGTCATGAGCAACTTCGCGACTGCCAGAGTTTACCACAGACGTGAAAACAACAAAATACGGACCGTGGATATGAACGATGTGGATTGTTTACAAATACAACACTGAGCTCGCCGCGCGCCACAGGTACTTCCGCTTTCTCAACGAATTTACCGGTATTTTGATACTGATGTGTGAATGATGTCTTACTGGAAAAAGACGGAATGTCACTGCGTGTGTGAACAGCACATTTTTGTATTTACTGGTAAATTCATTCTGGTAAATTCATGGTAATTTACCAGTATTATTGTGTGAAAGAGGCTATTGACAAGGCGCGTTTCACTTTGAAATGCAATATTCCATATTTAATTTGAGCACATTACATCTTAAAGAGATTTCAACAGCGGTCCAAGTTCGAAAATATTTGTAGTTTTACAGATCCTTGTAAATTCAAATCTTTTTGACAATGTTGTCGCGTGTACGTGAAATGTAAAAAAAAAAAAAAACATTTGGGTTGCCAAAATAAATCTAAGTAATTGTAGCCTAAATCAGTGATTCTCAACCAGTGGGCCGCGGCCCACCAGTGGTCCCTCTAGCGCAGAGGTGTAAAGTACTTGAGTAATTTTACTTGATTACTGTACTTGAATATTATTTATGGGGATTTTTACTTTACTTGAGTACAATTAAAATTCAATACTTTTACTTAACTACATTTTTTTTAAGTAGTCTATTGTTATGATTTCAGTCCAAAGTCTGTTGACTTCCAACAGCGAACTGCAGAAGTGACATAAAGTCACCCCAACACAACAGCAATGTACAAGCTGAGAGCATGAAGGACACGTGAAAGTTGTCAGGGTTATTTCATCAAATTTTCACTTACGAATTGTTCCTAAAATAAATGTTAAAACATTGTGTTGTTAAACATGAATTTCAACTTGTTTTCTTTGCAGTAAGCCTATTCAAAATCTTTTTCCCATTTCAATTTTTAGCAAATAAATGGAAATAAAAACATAATTTTTATTAGGAATTTGGCAGAAATGTTTTTTGGTAGTTGATAGTAGGGCTTAGGGATGCTCCGATCAGGATTTTTGCAGCCGATACCGATCACCGATTTGTAATCTTTGTGATCGGCCGATACCGATTCCGATACCGATTTTTTTTTTAAAAAGCTGATATGCAAGCTCTTTGATGACTAACTGTTACAATCTTTCTAAATAAAATAATACCCCGGATGTTGCCTTTGTTATATTACTTGCAGTAATTAGGTATATTATTGTTTTAATAGAGACTCAAATAAATAAGCACAACAAATATTTATTCTGCAAAGAGAAATTTAATATGGCTTTAAAAAGGCTTATGTCTCCTAAAAGTACTGAAAATAAAACACTTCACAGACTTTACTGTATTAATTAAATATACACGCATTCGTATGCAGTATAAAAATTCTTTAGTCAAGAGCAGAGAGTGATTTTATTGAGAGATTAATTAGGTTACTGCAGCTTTAAGACGTGAGAGAGAGATCGCTCTGTTCACGTGCACTGATGACAGGCTTCTGTGTGTGTGGGCGGCGGCTGAACGCAGACAAGCAGCTGTGAGGAAAATAAACGTTTAAACGCTCAAAACTTTAAGACGCATGCAAATAAAAAACTTTTGGCATGAGGATGCAATTGTCCGTGATAGATATGTGTTGTATACGCTGTTTGATGGGGATGTGAAGACGCCTCGCGCTGTTTACCGGAGCGCGTCCTCATACGCATATCTAAGGCAAAGAGAGACATACAAATCTGCACGCTGCACATGAGCAACAGGTTGTAAAGCATCATAAGCATTTTTACAACCTGTTGCTCATGTGCAGCGTGCAGATTTGTATGTCTCTCTTTGCCTTTACAGAGATATGCGTATGAGGAAGCGCTTCGGTAAACAGCGCGAGGCGTCTTCACATCCCCATCAAACAGCGTATACAACACATCTCTATCACGGACAATTGCATCCTCATGCCAAAAGTTTCTTATTTGCATGCGTCTTAACGTTTTGAGCGTTTAAACTTTTATTTTCCTCACAGCTGCTTGACTGCGTTCAGCCACCGCCCACGTAAAAAATTTCTTTAATTGCAACAGCATTCAGGATCCTTTTGATGACAAAAGTAAACAGAAAGATCGGTTTATGAGATCGGCAGATTTAGCGAGCACCGATCGAGTCATTTAATGCCATTATCGGCCGATACCGATCGGCGGCCGATCGATCGGAGCATCCCTAGTAGGGCTGCCTAATAATTATTCAAGTTTTTGTTTACATAATTATTATATACAGTACATCAACAAATATTATGTATATATAAATACAAACATGTGTATTTTTAAGGAAAAAACATATTGATATAATAAATATTAAAAATATACACATGAAAATATTTCGTAAATATATACATGCATGCCTGTGCATTTATATATACACATAATTATTATACACATTACACACACATTTATTATGTAAACAAAAACTTTTATTCTGCAAACGATTAGTCGCGACTTATCGTTAGGCAGCTCTAGTTGATAGAATGACACAAAAAAATTATAATTTTTACTCAAAACACATACCTATAAATAGTACATTTAGATAAACTGAAAACTGTCTTCAAATGGTCTTTTAAAGTTTTCTGCCGGTGTTTATATTACCTTTAAATATGTATTTGTTTTTTCCATTGGAAGCAATGCCATTCCTCGTTCATCTACAGGGGTACCACCAGGTGTACCCCAGTCATTGGTGGGCCGTTACTTGAAAAAGGTTGAGAACCCCAGGCCTAAATAATACCTAGGCTCTTACTAGCTAGCATAGGGGCCATGATTTTAAAGCTCCAAAAGAAAGGAAGACCAGGATATTATTTAATAAAGCTCGATTGTGTTCAACTGAAGGAAGGAAGGAAGTCATTTACACCTGGGATGTCCATGAGGAGAGTTATTGTGAAGGATTTTCATTGGTAGGGTAACTATAATATTCCTATACCTAATAACATCTAGATTCATCATTAAATTAAGATTTATCCATGTATCTCTACATGGTATGCATGCAATTTTTTTTTATAGTGTTAAAATAATACATTTTGTAATAACTGATGAACTGTACTAGCAGTGTAGGAACGTGTTTTGATCTTGTTTAAGCCTCTGCTGAACCAGTAGCAGTTATCATGAGGTTAACAGTGATTTATCTCTGTCCTGCTGCTGGTGCAGCGGATGATGATGATGATGATGATGATGTTTCTATATTTAACCCTCAGACGAGGCTTTAATGGATGTGATTTAATTGAGTCTGTTTTGAGTGTGCGGAGGAAGAACAGCTTCACGGAGTGAGTTCTTGGGTTCTGCATCGTCTCTAAAATCAGACAGTATTGTGTGGCACATAAACTTGCAGGTGGGTTATTGGGGTTTGGTCAGGTTATGAAAGGGTTTCCATCGAAACATGTAGCAAATCTTTTAAAATATCGCAAATAAAGCAAAACAAACATATGTGAATTAGGTGAGTTTCCATCAAGTTGTTTAAACGAATGGCGGTGGTATTGGTAACCTAGTAAGCAACAGTAAATAAAACAAGGCACGCTTAGAAAATGGGGACAGGACTGCATTTAGTTACGATTTGGCAAGTTATTCGTTTAGTAGCAGTGCAGCTTGTATTTGCCAAACTGAAGGCTGTGCACAGAAAAAGAAATGCAGACTTTTGATTAGGGCTGGGTATTGGCAAGGGCCTCATGATACGATACATATTACGTACGATACATTGGTCATGATGCGATGTGTTGCGGAACGATACAATTCGGTACAGTACGATGCATGTTGCGATACAATGCAATACTTTTTCTTTCTTTTTTTAATCAAAAATGTAAAAAAGTAGAGCTGACTTAAAAAAAATTTTTTAAAGCCAAAGTGCTTCCACACGTCGGCTTTGAAAGCTGCAGGTGTTTTTAAATTTTCGGACATTTTCTAACTTCTGAAACATTGGCCGAATGGCCGTATATGACAGACAACTGGAGAGCAGCAGCGGCGGAAGAGGTTGTTTGATGCACACAGAGGAATTTGATGGGTTTTTCAAAATACAGATAGTAGAGATTGAAATATTGATACACTATCGTGGAAAAAGTTATCACGATAGTTAAAGGGATACTTCACCGATTTAGCATTCAGCTTTGTATCTGTAGAAACCCGGCAGTATAACTGAATGACCATGTTTCCCTCCCTCATTTCCCCCTGAGAGGAGAGATATCTGCATTTTGGTTCTGCAAAAAAGTCCTCCGATGATGTAATATGACGATTTTTGCATCATCGGAGGACTTTTTTGCAGAACCAAAATGCAGATATCTCTCCTCTCAGGGGGAAATGATGGAGGGAAACATGGTCATTCAGTAATACTGCCAGATTTCTACAGATACAAAGCTGAATGCTAAATCGGTGAAGTATCCCTTTAACTGTGTCGATATTTCTGCACAGCCCTATTTTTGATGCAGGCACTAGCAGCAAGGGCATTACGATGATGTCTAGCCACAAATATGGGAAAAACAACATCAGCTGATACAGCTAGACAATAAGTCACGTGGGAATTTATTCAGCAAATGGGTCAATGACGTGACATTAATTATTGTCTGTATGGTTCAATTAAATGTGAAAGGGTTAACATTTCAAAAAAATTTGCAGATTAATTGCATTCTCTTTTTTGAGGACCAAGTCTAAAATTTCTGGTTTAATTTCATTAAGAAAGAATATTTGGGGGATAATTGAAAAAATGTCAATGTGGTATAACCGGTCTGTGTGAATTTGTGTAACTAGTACTTTTTAAATGAAAAATAAATATATTAATAAAAATGTGGAATAAAATATAATCATCTAGTTTAGTGTAATAAGATTTTTTTCTACATACATTTTTACATAATTTGTCAAAGATTATTTAGAAAACAGAGCTGTTTTCAGCATTATGTCAGGACAAATATTACAAAAACACATTTAAAATTTACATTTAGAAGTAACTAATACAATACAATTTTAAAATGTTTTTTTGATGATAATGCTTACATGCCATCAAGGTGGATAAAATATTAAATTTTCCCATTCTTTGGCAAAATTGGCGGTTACACCATTTGACATTTTCATGTCCATTCAGTCTTAATATTCATAAAATTGGTGCAAATGTAATTTTTTTATTGCATAAAATTATCATAAACTGTGCTTTGAAATAAACCTGATGCATGCTTTTAAAACAAGTTATTTAAAAAGATTTTTGATTTTCTCATTTTGCCAAATCGTTTTTGTCACTGACCCAAATGTTTCCATATCCCATTATTTGCAAAAACATTTTTTTCAAAAACCACCTCAAGCAAGTGTAAAAAACTTTTTTTTTATTCGAAATTTGGCATTTCCATCACTTAATTCTTATGCAATACTTCAAAATGCGCAAATGGGTACCCAGCTAGTAAAACAAAGTGCAGATATGGATAGATATATTTACAAAGTATTAATTGGTTGGGTAATATATGGACAAACTAGGGATGCACTGATATGGAAATTTTGGCCGGTACGATACCCGATAACTCTTTATATTTGGGGGGCGATAACATATACATATATTCTTTATATATATATATATATATATATATATATATATATATATATATATATATATATATATATATATATATATATAGGCCAATAAATATTCATATTAATTTCACAATGAAAAACTCCCAGACCGCGGACATCTTGTCTTTGCGCTAGACTAGCATACTCTTCTTGAGCCCGCAACACGTGTCATCTTTGTGCTATGTCACAGAAAGCACCAATCAAAACTCCACATGGCCAGCAATGAACAAGTGAAGAGGTTCAACAAACCGAAATAATCCATCATTTATCGCTTTCATTTATCGGCCTAATTTTGCTATCAGACCGATAACCGATAATATTAAAAATAAGCAGTTATCGGCCGATAACGATATGTCGCCCGATATATCGTGCATCCCTAAGACAAACCCAATTGTTGGTCTAACTAGATCCATATTTCCCTTCTCTCTTTTGGACTCTTCTCTCGTTCTACCAGTTTTTATGTAGGGTATGTTTCATATGTTTACTATTTGTTTAGTTAAATATTTCAGATGCCTCTTCAGAGTATATGCTTATAATAGCTGCACGTCTTTCAGTAAGGGCTGCGAAATGACTCCTATTTCCTGCGTTTTGCTGAATGAAAGGCGATTTGTAAGAAAAGAGGCTTCATAAAGGCTCTTTCTCATGGAAACACTTTGCTCTCTGTTGGTAGATGACGATGGTCCCTTATTAGACTGCATGTTTGGGTAAGTGGACGTGTGCTTTCTCCAGAGATTTTTAGAAGCTTTATTAGCATAATAAACATGGACTTGCATTACCAAACATTAATTAACGTTACATAGCACATGCACACACGTACACAGTATGCATAAATGTTAATATATGTATATATAAGCTTGTTACTTTGCGCTTCTTAGCCTTTCTCAGCTGTTCAATAAGACATGGCCTCTCATGTATCAAATAGCACTCAGTTGTCTTTTGATGGAATACAATCCTCTCTGCTTACAAATGCACATGCGCGCGCGGGCACGCACACACACACACACACACACACACAAACAGAGAGGTCTTTCTGAGAGTGAACTTCTCATGTTACGGCATGTGTCCTCAGCTATTTGCTTGTGAAGTGAGTGGCAGAAAAAAATAAACACAAGAAGACAGAAAAACACTGCGCTGGTCTTGTCTGTCTGTCTGCAGGGTGGATTGTGATGGTTAGGGATGTGGAAGCATCACTTCTCTCTGCAGAAGAGACTCGGAGAAGAAAAAGGCCGGGCTGAACAGGTAGAGTCAGCTCTGATTGGTTCATTGGAAATTAGTACATTAAGACATTGACTTATGATTGGCTGGCATAATAGGAGTGTTTGTTTGCTTGTTCATTATAGGTCAGGGGTGCACAAACGTTGTCCTGGAGGGTCGGTGTCCTGCAGAGTTTAACTACAACTTGTCTCAGCACACCTGCCACATTAATTGAATTGGCAGCAGCTTAACTCTGCAGGACGCCGACCCTCCAGGATCGAGTTTTCGTACCCTTATTGTAAATTGTTTTGATGCACGTCTTTGCTTTGCTATTTTTGTCATAATTTTTGTTGGTGCCCAGAACCTTTAAACTTACGTACTAAAGTTGCTTTGGATAAAAGCATCTGCCACATTCATAAATTGAATTATTGAGGAGATTGTATTTCTTTAAAGGCTGATTTATACTTCTGCGCCATAGTTGTCTTTATACTTCTGTGTCGTTGTTCACATCGATATGTGCAATAATAACCCATGCAGATCACTAGTAAGCAGATTTCAGGGGTATTTTTTTCAATTCAATTCAATTCTGGTATGTTACCAGTAGTGGTGGATACACAGTAGAGGTCTTCTCGGGTCCAAAGCAATGCACCTGACCCAAAATTAGGGCTGTAACGATTAATCGAGCAAATGTGTGTTTTCTCAATGAATGAATTTTAATGAATTACTGTGAAATCCCGGCACGTCCGAACACCACTCACCACTTTCTTGCAAAAACACCCTTTGTGCCACAGAAGGAGTAGCATTACAAACACTATTCCAGGAAATGTCTACAGGAATATTTATATCGCTGTTCTTCAAATTGTTTCAGGTATTTTCATGATAATAAAGAATATTTTGAATGATTTTTATTTAACAAGTGTTGCTTTTTAAAATGCTCGTTATAAAAGACTCTGACTCATAATGATTTTAGATTGATAAGGACTTCCTACTGACCAAAACGCCATAGTACACGCCCAAGCTGTGCATGAAACAAAGAATCCCAGCCTTGATTTCAGACAGGCATTTCTAATGGGACACGCGATTAATCGTTACAGCCCTACCCGAAATGACCCGAATTACTTTTTACTATATTAATATGGATTGATGCATCGATTAAATTTGTAACAATACAATGGGTGATTCTCACGAAAACTTGGTTTTAAAAATGTCAAGCATGAAAATGTAAAAATTGCTTAAATTTACTTTTTTCCCACCAGACATTGAAAAACAAAGTCTGGAGTAAATGAAAACATTAATTTAAACACTTTTACTTATCATTTAACACTTTTGTAACATAATTTAAAAAATTAGTCCTAAAAAATCTCATTACCGCAACAGTCAGAAAACATCAACACTGACATATTTTCAAAATGACATGACAAACCTGAAAGAACATAATTTGGAGATTCTGCACATGCATTTAAAATCAAAGTATTATGCTTCTATTAATTAAATTAACATTTAATAAGCATCTGTTGCGGTAATGATAATCAAAATGTCGTGTAAGCATTCTGACAAGACAATATTTCAAATTAACTCTAATAAAATGATCTTACCTGGTAGCCATCTTGAAGTAACTGGTCCATGTGCTTGGTCACTCAAAATCAAACTTTATTAAAATTCTGTATGTGTGCTTAAACTGTTCTCAAAAAGTGTTGCGGAGGATGAGAACATCAGGCATGGACACATCATTTTCCTAATTTTTCTTCATTATTATTATACATGAATATTCAGTAAATATTTTTTCTGTCATCTAAAGTAGTCTAGCAAAACTATATTTTTGTGTTAATTTGATTAAATTAGCATATAACGCATGTTCAAACACAGCCGGACACATTGCGGTAATGAGAATTTCAGCAGAAAATGAGATAAAATTGACAAATTATAAATTCTTATGTTGAAATCACACATTGTGCAAGGTAGAACACAGTATTGTGTTAATTCTGATGCTTTTTAATATTACTATATTACACATTTTATAGCTAAAATCATTAGTGCCGTGGTGTTTCAATGGTTTTGTGAGAATCACCCACAATGCATTGATGCCACACACAAAATATCGATATGAGGTACCTTTATTTTGACACACTCTGCGTCCTCATTCGTTGACGTCCATCTACCCATCTCCGACAAAGCATGCATTTTTCATTTATTTGTCAAATTTAACTTGGACGTCTTTGCTGTCTATTATAAAGAATTCAACGTAGACAGCCTCCCGCCTGTCATACCACCAATATAGTTGCAAAGAAGAAAACTGATAAAAACGAGCACTGAGGCGACTATAAAAGCGTGAGTCTGTTTTTGTGTACATATAAATGTTGAAGTGTGCTAGTGTCAGCAAGTGAATGCAATGCAGCAACAATGTGGTTGTAGCAGGAAAAACACAGCAAAGATGTTGTGACTGCTATTGGACTCAAATCGTGGGTTTGGAAATTGTTTGTATAATCCATTTTCCAAATACAAAATTATTGGCAGAAAACCTTTGCCATCACATAAACCTTTGATTTTATGTGAAATTTTCTTTCTTTATTTAAAAAAAAAGTGTATTCACTTATTCTTAATTTTAGGGATGCACGATATATCGCCCGACATATCGTTATCGGCCGATAACTGCTTATTTTTAATATTTTCGGTTATTTCGGTTTGTTGAACCACTTCACTTGTTCATTGCCTGCCATGTGGAGTTGCGATTGGTGCTTTCTGTGACATAGCATGAAGATGACACGTGTTGCGGGCTCAAGAAGAGTATGCTAGTCTAGCGCAAAGACAAAATGTCCGCGGTCTGGGAGTTTTTTATTGTGAAATTAATATGAATATTTATCGGCCTATATATATATATATATATATATATATATATATATATATATATATATATATATATATATATATATATATATATATATATATATATATATATATATATATATATATATATATATATCGGTTATCGGCCCCCAAATATAAAGAGTTATCGGTTATCGGTATCGCCCAAAATTTCCATATCGGTGCATCCCTACTTAATTTGTTGTTGTAAATGTCCTAATTGGGACAGAGATTTAAAGAGTTTAATTTAACGTTCATGTTATATATTTTGGTTGCATTTACAGTTATTAAAAATGTAACTGCTTGTAGTATTAAAGTATCAATAAAGTAACCGAATCAAATCGTAATTGCCTTAAAAACATTGTTTTATGATCCGGCAAATACCGCATCACTGGCGGAGATAACAGATATCGTATCGCAATGAACTGTCCGATTTACACCCCTACTTTTTACCTGATGTGCATAAATCGGATCTAAGTGGACCCTATGAAGAACTCTACATAGTATTGAGGCTGAAGAAAGAGCAGCCAGCTTGTTGTGTAGACAGTAGACATCAATTTTTGTTGCTGCTCGAAATATGTTTTAATCTTCAACTTGGTCTGTCTTTATTTTTACTGTTTCAAAATGCAACACCAATTTTTTTGACCCGAGGGATGGGTTCTGGCAGACCAATCACAGCCCTTGCGATCTGCATAGAATTGATGCGTTGTTACATTTCTAGAGAGGTGCATGTCAGGCCACGAAGAGATATACGCATAGGTCCTAATCAGAAGTATGAATTGAAGGAGGAATACAAGCCATATATGTGGAGTGGACCAGAATATATTAAAGATATAAGACTTATATTTAGATATTCTAATTACCTAGAATACAAGAAAAACTAAGTGCAGACTTTTCCCCGAGCAGGCTTCACTTTAAAAAGCTTGTTTTGTAAGCCTCTGTGAAATTTGGGCCTGTCTGTGATTTTAAGCTACAGTTACAGCTGTCTGCCTGAATGCACTGTTTACCTGTGTGTGTGTGTGTGTGTGTGTGTGTGTGTGTGTGTAATGACCTGTGTGTGATGTCTGGGTGATGTTCTACATTCAGGTGCATTATCCTGATTGGTTAAACCCTCTTTATCTGTGTGCATTTCTTCATTTTGTTAAGTGTCCTCTGTCTGTATGTCTACTGTTAGTCTTTCTCAAGTCAAACTCGTAAGGTAGGGTATCTAATTTTGAAAGATGCTAATGGTAGCCGACTAGCAATGAAATCTCAAACCCACCCTCCATTCAAATCGCCATCCAAAGTCACGCCTCTTTCAAAACACATAAACAGGTTATCAATTCAGCAGAAAAGTTTGCCTTCTCTCCCTCAGTTTATAGACGGGAGGTGAGCGCACGTGAACGCGCCTAAGACGTATGATGTCTGTGTGAACAGGCTGTGCGGTGGCATTCAAATTACGCAAAAAAAAGGCAACGTCCGTTCGGACCGGGATCTATGATTGGTTGAAAGTTTTTTGGTCCTACGCCTTTCACAGATGACATAAATTTCTACAAACACATTTAAACAACTTAACATAGTGATTGCTATCAGGATGTGAGGAGACTTTTAACTAGCATAACTAAAAATGTTTCTGGATCACATCAGATACCCTGCCTTTGAGAAAAGGGTTTTTGATATAATTTGTTAACTCTCTCTCTCTCTCTCTCTCTCTCTCTCTCTCTCTCTCTCTCTCTCAGGGTGAAGAGTACTGGGTGCAGGTCTACAGACTTGAACACGGTGATGGAGGAATTCTGGATTTGGATGATGTTTTGTCCGACGTTGCGGACGACAAAGACAGAGTGAGACACGCACTCACTCACGCACACACACAAACAAACACACACATACACAGTGTCACTGAACAACATATTCATAAATACACCCTCACACATTGCTTACATTCTGTTCTAAATCGGGCTTGTGAGGGTTTAATAGTATATATCTTAGTTATAGGTATTAGATGACTCTTGTCTCCCAATAACCATGACCTCATTTCAGGATGGACACACACACATATAGCTCTAAATTCCAGTGTTTTATTTTGTGACATCACTAAATCTTCTGGGAATCTGTGTCCGGCAGATTTCCAAACCACCTTCATTCATATATTCTGTACATTTCCCGCTCTTTAAATTTTTGCTAGATATTTTGTTTAATTTGATCATTTACTTCAGCTACCAATGAACTCCAAGTCTATTTAAACATGCAGATTTCCCCTATAAACAGCACAAAATTGAAATTTGGTAGACATTGATCATTTGAAGTATTTCAAAGAATTAACAAATGTCAACAAAAAACTAAACGAGAATGAGAGCTGCTGCCTGTCTTTGGATATTATGACTGCAGGGCAACGCTGACCCCTTCTGGCCAGACACCAGCAGTACAATGTCTGTGCACATTTTAACACACTGCTGACCCAGAACAGATGATATCGGCTTACCGAGACCACAAACACTTAGCAAGAATGGAGTGCTTTTGATGTGGTGGGTGTGCCTGGGCGTGTGAGAGTTATTTTAGTTCTCTGTGTGATGTAAAAAGGCCACAGCTTTCACACAGACTTCTCATCTGTGTCTGAAGAAGTGCGAGCGACCATACAGCCACAGTTACGGCCAGCTGATGTAGTTTTACAATTGAAAGCCGATAACTTCTATAAGCCTGTGTATCACCACATCCCTGTATTATACGATGATAAAATGAATGACTCAGACCACAGCTGTGGCAACAGGAACTGCCGTCCGCAAACAGGAAGTAGTACAATAAATGTGGGTTCGTGTGAATCATGCACCAGTATTCCCACAATAACAAAGAAAACAATACACAGAAACACGCAGAATTCAACGGCAAGCTGTCCAACATGAATGCACATTTACATTTGTATACACATTGAACATTTCTGTTATCTCAGCTTGCTTGTGTATGTATAGGGAAGCACCGAAATTAGAATTTTCTTCATCCTTTAAACTTCCTGTGTGCATTTCTGCTTCAGGACAGTGGAGGGCGCCAAAGCCTCAGATATGACAGCTTAGACTTCCCAGCATTTTTCACCTCCTTCCTGCTCTCTCTGTTTGTGTTACTTCCCCTCTTTCTTTGATAGCGTCCTCTGTCGTCTCTTAAGCAGGAAGGTGTAAAGCATCTAAACATGCTTCTTCCGGTCAAAGCTGTACGTGTGGACGGCTTGTTTGTGTGGATGTTTTTCCCGAAGTCTTGGGGAAGTTTGGAGTGTTGGAGACTTAACAGGACATGTCTGTGAATCAGTGCTTGCAGTGATATATTTGACCTGGAGTGTGTACGTGTGCTTCTTGGATTTGTACTGGTGTTCTGTTGCATTGTGCTACCTTGTCTCATTTACACAGCACTTTGGTCCCAGAAAATCCCCCTAAAATTGGCAGGCCTCTGTGTGAACGCAAACACGTCTCCTAAATGTTCTGGGATGGCTCTTGGAAAAAGGACCTAGTAATATTCCCATAATATTCCCATAACATTTCCGGACTGCCCTCTGTTTGAACAAGACGCAAAAACAATGCCACAAGGTGCGTGCCGTATTGAGGACTCCGGTGTCATCACAACAAAGAGGTTATGGTTCAGCTCTTTAAAATTAGGGATTAACATGCAGATTAACATTCATGACGTAAAATGTCAGCAAACTGGACTGAAGCAGAGATCATGGAGCTCATCACTATCCATGCTGAAGCTGAGATCATTCAGCAGCATAAAAGAATAGCGCGTCACAAGCTCATATATGAGCATAAAATAAACAAAAATGCATGCACATCATCGCAACAAATGTTGTTCAGCTCTTTAAAACGGAGGCTTTAAATGCACA
This sequence comes from Paramisgurnus dabryanus, assembly GCF_030506205.2. NCBI lineage: Eukaryota > Metazoa > Chordata > Actinopteri > Cypriniformes > Cobitidae > Paramisgurnus > Paramisgurnus dabryanus. The sequence goes on from NC_133342.1 coordinate 2,116,159, forward strand.
TTAACATTCACGATCAGAAATGTCTTCAAACTGGAATGAAGCAGAAATCAGGGAGCTCGTCAAATATCCACTTTGAAGCTGAGATCATTCACCAGCATAAAAGAATGGCGCGTCACGCTCTCCTGTATATTCGATTAAATTTTATTTATATAATGCTTTTTACAGTTGTTTATTTGTTTCAAAGCAGCTTTACATTAATAGATGCAGGAAAAAACACAGAAAAACTTAAAACATAAACAGCAGAATACAGCGGTTAAGATTGACCATATTAGCGAGCGTAGTAAAAATGTAACCTATGTAAGAGGGTGCTAAGTTAAGCCAATGTCAGCAGACTACCCAGGGGTTGAAAAAAAACCTCCTAGGAGAAAGACCCTGTGGGCAAAAAATCCTAGGAGGGGAAAAACCCTTGGGAGTGAGACAGATATAGCTGATTATATAGAGGATATATAAAATAATGGTTACGATTTATAACAATTATATTGTCTTATCATAAACAAAAATGCACGCAAATGGTTTCTGGAGGGAGAAATAACAGATAAAAGCAAACTTCAGACACTGCGGAGAAAGAAAACTACTAATTGCAGGACTTTAAACGCATCACGTGATCGCACACACAGAGCTTGTTTACACCTGGCATTAACATGCGTTTTCGTTGATCGAATCACAAGTGGACGACGTTAATGCCAGGTGTAAACGGTGTTCAAAACGTTTTGAATGTGTCCACTTTCGACCACTTTCAACCACATCCAGAGGTAGTCGAAACCACTTTCGATCGGATCGCTTTGGAGTTGCGGAACGCAAATGTGGTTGAATGCCACACGCGACCACCTTCTCTCCGCCCATCTATCTAATCTGAGGTATTAAACACAAGTTTTTACGTCTTTTTTGACGTCTGGCTTGAACATACGGTGAACTGCGCTATTTTTAGCCTTTCATTGATAAAACTACTGCGGGTGTTCTCCGTAGTTTCGTTTTGAAAGCGTGAAAGTTGCGCGATCCTATTTCATCAATTGCGCTGAAAATTCAGAGAAAGCTCTTACATACACACGTACAAAAAACTGTGCAGCATGTTTACTTGCTAAACAAGCAGTGGACTCCGACATATTATTAGTTTGCGTCCATATAAACTCATAATTACTCCCGCTCGGGTTTGAATGACAGCAGAGAGACTCGCCCACCGTCTCACGGACCACCCCCTCACAGTATTCAGGACAGAAGCGGTCGAAAGTGGACAAAAGAGACGGATTTAAATACCAGGTGTAAACGTAATGTGTCTCTCTCGTCCACTTGTGATCCGATCGATGAAAACACATCTTAATACCAAGTGTAAACAGCCCCACAGATTCCGGAAAATCGTTGGTAGTGTGAATGAACCAAAAATCCAACACATCCCGGATGCATTTTCTGTTTTTTTTCGTAATGTCTCTGTGAAAAGGTCTAAAATCATATGCTCATATTAATAAGCAATAGGAGACATGAGAGTTTAAATGGATATGCTTTGAGAGGCTGATAGTGTTTCTGGTGGGGTGGTTGGATAGGGAAGTTGTTAGGCAAAACCTCCTTAAAAAGCCCAGGCAATCAAAATCTGGGTTTTGTGGCTTTTAGTTCTTGTCTATTAGCTTTCAGGCTATTTATTTGCTAATGTACTCCTAAAATTGTTTTTTTCTTCTTGTGAAATGGATCCTGAACTGTTTATGAGTCATTTTCCCGACTGGGGTATATACAAATTTGTAACAAGAACATCCCAGGATTATGCTGCCTTCTTATAATCATAGTTTTTTATAAAACAACAGTGAAACTGGAATATAATAATTCATTTTAAAATAATGATTATGTTCAGTAATTTCTTCTCTCTTAGTTTTTCCTGCACTCCGCTTTTCTTTACTCATTGTCCTTTCTTCTGATGTTCTCAGTTCCCCTTTCCTTTCCTCTGCCTTGCTATGTTTTGCTCTTTTTCCTCTCCTCTGCGATCTTCCCTTTGATCTGCTCTCCTAAGTCTCATTCACACAGCATTTTGGTCCCAGAGAGCCTTCTGTGTGAACACAAACTTGCCCCGTAAATGTTGAAGGATCGTTCTCCTTAATGGAACCTAGTAACAATGCCGTAACATTTATGGAAAGCATTCTGGGTGAACACATAACAGAAACAATGCTGGTAAGGGGCGTGCCATCGCAACGTGAAGTTATTGTTCAGCTGTTTGACACCGGGGGAGTCAAATGAAGATTAACATTCACAATGAGAAATGTCTGCAAACTGGACTGAAACGTAAGTCCAGGCGCTCCTTACTGTGAACATTCAGCAGCATAATAGAACAACACGTCACATGCTCCTTATTATCTTATAAACAAAGATGCAAACGTGTGGTTTTGCGAGGGAGAAATCACGGATTATAAGCAAACTTCAGACACTGCAGAATAAAACCTACCAAGTGCAGGACTTTACATACGTTAAGTGTCTTTACAGGATCTTTACGGCATCTGTGTGAATGCATGCGCAGATTCCGGAAAATCAGTGGCAGTGTGAATGAACCAAAAATCAAATGATCCCTGAAAAATCCTAAATCCTGTTCTATTCCCCTCTTCTTTCTTCTCTTCTCCTCTTCTCTGCTCTGTTCTCATTTGCTCTTTTGTCCTCTCCCCTCCTCTGTTTTGGTCTGTTCTCCTCTTTTTTTTGATCTCCTCTCTTCTGCTACCCTTTTTCTTGTTCTCCTATCTTCTGCTCTCCTCTTTTTTTTATCTCCTCTTTTCTACTCTCCTCTGATATTCTCTCCTCTGTTCTCTTGTGCTCTCTCTTGATCTCTTTGTTCTTCTGTCCTCTTCTCTCCTCTGCTCTTCTGTGATCACCTCTGCTCTCATCTTCTTTTCGCTGATCTCCTCTTCTCTCCTCTGCTCTTCTTTGATCTCCTCTGCTGCCCTTTGCTCTCCTCTTCTCTCCTCTGCTCTCTTCTTCTCTTCTCTCCTCTTCTTTGGTCTCCTTTCTTCTGCTCTCATCTTTCTTGTTCTCCTCTCTTGTACTCCCCTCTGATATTCTCTCCTTTGTTCTCTTTTGATCTCTTTGTTCTTCTGTCCTCTTCTCTTCTCTGCTCTTCTTTGATCTCCTCTGCTGCCCTTTGCTCTCCTCTTGTCTCCTCTGCTTCTCTTTGATTTCCTCTGCTCTCATCTTTGATCTCCTCTTCTCTCCTCTGTTTATCTATGATCTCATCTGCTCTCCTCTTTAATCTCCTCTTCTCTCCTATGCTCTTCTTTGATCTCCTCTTTTCTCCTCTGCTCTTCTTTGATCTCATCTTCTATACTGTTCTTTCCTCTCCTTTGCTCTTTTTTGATTTCCTCTGCTGTCCTCTTCTCTCCTCTGCTGTCCTCTTCTCTCCTCTGCTCTTCTCTACTCCCCTATGATCTTTTCTTTCCTTTGCTCTGCTACATCCTCTATTCCTTTCTTCTCTCTTCTTGTCTCGTCTCGCCTTCTCTGTGTTCTTCTGTCCTCTTCTCTCCTCTGCTCTTCTGTGATCACCTCTGCTCTCATCTTCTTTTCGCTGATCTCCTCTTCTCTCCTCTGCTCTTCTTTGATCTCCTCTGCTGCCCTTTGCTCTCCTCTTCTCTCCTCTGCTCTCTTCTTCTCTTCTCTCCTCTTCTTTGGTCTCCTTTCTTCTGCTCTCATCTTTCTTGTTCTCCTCTCTTGTACTCCCCTCTGATATTCTCTCCTTTGTTCTCTTTTGATCTCTTTGTTCTTCTGTCCTCTTCTCTTCTCTGCTCTTCTTTGATCTCCTCTGCTGCCCTTTGCTCTCCTCTTGTCTCCTCTGCTTCTCTTTGATTTCCTCTGCTCTCATCTTTGATCTCCTCTTCTCTCCTCTGTTTATCTATGATCTCATCTGCTCTCCTCTTTAATCTCCTCTTCTCTCCTATGCTCTTCTTTGATCTCCTCTTTTCTCCTCTGCTCTTCTTTGATCTCATCTTCTATACTGTTCTTTCCTCTCCTTTGCTCTTTTTTGATTTCCTCTGCTGTCCTCTTCTCTCCTCTGCTGTCCTCTTCTCTCCTCTGCTCTTCTCTACTCCCCTATGATCTTTTCTTTCCTTTGCTCTGCTACATCCTCTATTCCTTTCTTCTCTCTTCTTGTCTCGTCTCGCCTTCTCTGTGTTCTTCTGTCCTCTTCTCTCCTCTGCTCTTCTGTGATCACCTCTGCTCTCATCTTCTTTTCGCTGATCTCCTCTTCTCTCCTCTGCTCTTCTTTGATCTCCTCTGCTGCCCTTTGCTCTCCTCTTCTCTCCTCTGCTCTCTTCTTCTCTTCTCTCCTCTTCTTTGGTCTCCTTTCTTCTGCTCTCATCTTTCTTGTTCTCCTCTCTTGTACTCCCCTCTGATATTCTCTCCTTTGTTCTCTTTTGATCTCTTTGTTCTTCTGTCCTCTTCTCTTCTCTGCTCTTCTTTGATCTCCTCTGCTGCCCTTTGCTCTCCTCTTGTCTCCTCTGCTTCTCTTTGATTTCCTCTGCTCTCATCTTTGATCTCCTCTTCTCTCCTCTGTTTATCTATGATCTCATCTGCTCTCCTCTTTAATCTCCTCTTCTCTCCTATGCTCTTCTTTGATCTCCTCTTTTCTCCTCTGCTCTTCTTTGATCTCATCTTCTATACTGTTCTTTCCTCTCCTTTGCTCTTTTTTGATTTCCTCTGCTGTCCTCTTCTCTCCTCTGCTGTCCTCTTCTCTCCTCTGCTCTTCTCTACTCCCCTATGATCTTTTCTTTCCTTTGCTCTGCTACATCCTCTATTCCTTTCTTCTCTCTTCTTGTCTCGTCTCGCCTTCTCTGTTCTCATTATTTGCTCTTCTCTCATCTCCTTCCCTTTGCTCTCCTCTCTTATGAACTCCTCTGTTCTATTTGCTTTTTTCTTGTGTTCCTCTCTTCTGCACCTTTCTGATCTTCTCTCCTCTCCTCTCCTCTCCTCTCCTCTCCTCTCCTCTCCTCTCCTCTCCTCTCCTCTTCTCTTCTCTTCTCTCCTCTTCTGTTTTCTTTTGATCTATCTTGGTCTCTTGGTTCTTCTGTCCTCTCCTTTGCTCTCCTCTACTCTCCTCTGCTCTGCTGTCCTCTCCTCTCTTCTTCTATGCTCCCCTTTTCTTTCCTTGTTGTTCAGTCCCATCTGGTGAGTCATGTATTAAAGTAGGCTATAGGGTAGACCGCCCTTGTGTGTGTGTGAGAGAGAGAAAATAAGATGGGTTCAACAGATTGTATAGTTCAAAGATCTTAACCTTTAAAATAAGGGAATGAATCTCCTCAAAGGAAGTATACGAGCGTTCTCCTGGGAACTTCCTGTCAGTGCACTCTGCACACACACAGACCGCCGTTGAACTCATTGTTTTTGTTGGATGCGTTTGTAAGATGTGATTTGTATAGTTGGGTCAGTGAGTTCATGTTTTAAAAGTCATTATGAAACACATAAAGTGATTTCTTAACACTGCTGCTGCTCATCCAGCTGTGGAGGCCGTGTGTGTGTGCATCTCAGTAATACATGAGGTGTCATATTTGTTTATGTATCCAGTAAAGAAGTCTGCAGCAGTTGTTATTTGTAATGAATAAAGTTCATTGTGTGTTTGAAATATCTCAAGCAGCCAGGAATACACACATGGCATAGGACATTTTCTTTATCTATGTGATCAATTTTCCCTTCATCTCCATTGTTTCCCCCCTTTTCTCCATAGACCGCATTGCTCTCACCATCTCTTTGTTTCTATAGAGGAAAAAAATATTATACGCTGCGGCTGCTCTCCCTTGTGTGTAACGAGGTATATGAGTGTGTGCATTAAAGACATGGATCACCTGGAAATTTACATTTTCATTATTTTCTCTGCCGCTGAAATACAAATGAGATTCGAGAGGCAGCATATTAGTGAATTACAACTTACTTTATTTTTTGTTATGTGGCAAATCATTACTTTACAAGAAGAGTGTATCTGCTCGTAACTTAATAAATGTGTTTGTCAAGTTTTCTAATTAGGTATACACCACCAAACCCCAGAACAGAGCGAGTGTGTCCCAATGGAGGTGAGAGAGAGAGCGAGAGAGGGAGATTTAGTATTTAAGCTCTAATTGTGCTAAGAGCATGTATGTCTCTTGGGTAGGTGTGACACAGGTAAATAAGATGGGGCGTTTGTGTGACTAAAGTGTATTTTTGTCTTGTGAAGAATCAAATGCGAACCCCTTTGGCTGCACTCTGCTCTTCTTAAAGTTGGCAACCTCATTGATCATGTGGTGCCAAAAAACTGTACACAGAGTTTTAGATGTTTTTTAACTAAACATTCACACACACGGCTGGGAAAATGCCCTTTCCCACGAATGTGTTTTCATAAGTGTAACGTTTGACATAATGCAGAACCTACTTTACAAAAAAGCATACACGAAACAGACATTAACACTTATCCACTTACAGACATAGCAATTTAAAGACACAGCAATTTATGCAGAAGAAACACACACACACACACTCACGACAGGCTCTGTTTCCCTCAGTAGATGACCACCCCTGTGAATTCTGGGTAAAGTGCCCTTTATCTCTTCTCCTGATTGGTCCAGACCACTGTCATTCAGTCATATGTGCGTGTCATATGAGTGTGTCCAACCAGCGGCTTCATGCCAAGTGGATTTTGCATTCAACCTTAAAATCAATTAAGCATCTTTTTATCTGTTACTTTGCTTCATGGGCAAAATATGATCAGAGCATGCTTTATTCTGGACAAAGTTAATTATAAATTATACAAACTTGCTGGCGCCATCATTGGGCACGGTTGCGGATTAGCTGTGTACAAAGATGATAGTTCAAATGCAACTTCTTGATGTTTATAGGGGACGCATAATCATCATGTGCTCTGACTGAGGTCAAATATGATGCCAAAATGCGTTCCATTAATAATTTAAATAAATTGGTAACACTTTACAGTAAGGTTGTATTTGTTAACAATAAGTTAATGCATTAGCTAAAATGAACTTACAATTTTCAGTACTTCTACAGCAATTTTTTTATCTTAGTATAATTTATATTAATAACTAGTTTACATTAACTCTTTCCCCGCCATTGACGATAAATCTCGTCAATCAAGAGAAAACGCTTCCCTCGCCAAATAACGACTTTCCGCAATACCGCTATTATCCACTAGGTGGCCCTTCCGCAACTTTTTAAACCCGGAAGTATTGCCCTATGGCAAGCTGCTGCATGTCCGTGTCTGTTTTTAAGATCGCTTTTGTGAAAATCATGAAAAACGCTGGCGCTGGCTGGCAACTTTTTTTAAAAACGCTGGCGGTGAAAGAGTTAAAGGGATAGTTCACCCAAAAATAAAAATAATGTTATTAATGACTCGCCCTCATGTCGTTCCAAACTCGTACGACCTCCCGTCATCTTCAGAACACAGTTTAAGATGTTTTATATTTAGTCTGAGAGCTTGTTGACCCTTCATTGAAAATCTATGTACGGTATACTGTCCATGTCCAGAAAGGTAATAAAAACATCATCAAAGTAGTCCATGTGACATCAGTGGGTCAGTTAGAATTTGTTGAAGCATCAAAAATAAATTTTGGTCCAAAAATAACAAAAATTACAAATTTATTCAGCATCGTCTTCTCTTCCGTGTCTGTTGTGAAGCGCATGAGCGAAACTAAAGTCACGTGACTGCAGTGACGTGGCTGACGTGTTATCTGGTGCGCCCCAGCTGTTTTTTTTTTTATGCGCCCGGGCTTCGTTTACAGTCTGAGGGAGACTCACGCTGTAAGTTTAAAAAATAAACATGTCTGAGGATAACACGTCATCCGTGTCATTGAGAAGACAATGCTGAATAAAGTCGTAATCTTTGTTATTTTTGGACATGGAGTACTTTTATGATGTTTTTATTATCTTTCTGGACATGGACAGTATACCGTACATAGATTTTCAATGGAGGGTCAGAACGCTCTCAGACTAAATATAAAACATCTTAAACTGTGTTCCGAAGATGAACGGAGGTCTCATGAGTTTGTAACTTGAGCTTGTTTAGATCTGCTTACGTTGCATCAAAGGTTTCTTTTTACTTCACTGTTTATGCAGTGTTGATCATTACAGCAATCACAGATGTGACTGCTGAGCACATGATTTTTTGATTAATGTGTAAAATAGCATTAAAGTAATTCATAAACGCTTCTCTTTTTGTATGTGTAGTCTATAAAGATTTTGATGTTTAATTGACGTTATAATTATGATTACAGTATGAAGGGTAGCTGTGCAAACTGTGCCTCCTTAAAAATATTTGGTGCATGACGCCCCTGTGTCCAACCATTTATACCCACCCACTAAACCATTGCCTAAAGCATGATTATTAATGTTGACTCACACACACATAATTGAGACCAGATGTTCACTTTGTGGTACGAGATGTTTCCGTCTGTCCTAAATTCGACATTATCTTAAGGGTTGCCATCAGAGGAGTTAAAACTCTGAAAGAGGATGCCACACACACACAAAACGAAGCTCTTTTTCAGACTTAAAAAAAAACTCCATTTGTGGTCATGAATAAACAAGTTCACGAGCACTCCGTTGTTAAAATGAGATAATTACTGTTTGTTTAACATTGTTTTAATTTCTTTAACTAAAAACATCCATAATGTCAGAGTATGTGGCTAGAAATTTCAGACACTGTCAGAATTTTTAAAATTTATAAAAGTACATTTAATCAACCCTCATCCGATTTTGTCCTAAATTGCAAAGTCGTTGCTTTAAGGGTCCACTGTCTAGATTTTAGCAGCATCTAGTGGTAAGATTGTGAATGGCAACCAACGGCTCAGTCCACAGCTCACCCCTCCCTTTCGAAACGCATAGAGAGGCTACAGAAGCCGGCGGAGGACAAACACATCATCGTCTCAGACAACATAGTAACAAAACACGCTCTATAGAGCAGTTTGTCTGTTAAGGGCTACTTTAGATAAATGGCGACTATTTTCTTGTAAGGGAACCCATGTTGTATGTAGATAAAAGTGGCTCATTCTAAGGTAATAAAAACAATACAGTTTATTGTGTAAGGTCTTTATACAACACTGATAATATAGTTATGTATATTATGTTGCAATTCTGCCAAAATATCATACTTAAAGTTACACAATGCACCTTCAAGTTATGGTGTGCATTGGGGCTAAGGAATTTTTATCAGTATGTGGTCCCCTTGGAATCGACCTCTCAACCATTGTTAATGCAATGCTCAACCAATTGAATTACAGGACTAAGACTCATTTTTATTCACTTCTTTATGCTTTTCTTTCATAACTATGTAGTTGGTGGCGGTGTATGACGAACAGGAGCCGCACGTTGGAGGTGACGGCACCAGCGCGAGTTCGACAGGCACACAGTCACCGGAGATTTTCTCTGGAGAGCCATCCACCTCCACCCCACTGTCTGCCTTTCAGCCGTACCTGCCCCAGAGCGAGATAGAGGTCACCACCTCCACGCTTCGAACCAGTAAGAGAGAGAGAGAGTGTGTGTGTGTGTGTGTGTGTGATTATACATTAAAATTAATTTAAGTACTATAGGCACAGTGACTCATGTATTGTAAGTCAAGTTTTTGTAAGTCAAGGATTCTCACAAAAACTAGACTTGGAAGCTGTCCAGCATCAGAATTTTTAAAAAGCTTTTGAAGCCAATTTTTTTTGCACATATAAGATTGAGGTCTGAACTTACTATAACCATTATTTTTAGAGATTTTAAAAAATATTTCCTATAGAATTATTTTAATTTTTTAGATTATCATTATCAACAATTATCATTACCGCAACATGATATTACATTAAAAATATGCATTTACAAACTCATGTTTCGGTAATGAGAACTAAAAAGTTATCTAGGTACTGACAAACAAAATTTAAACTTTTATCTTGAGGGAAAAAAATAAGAACTGCTTATCTGGTAGCCATCTTGAGTGTCACGGTCAATTATGTCCCTTCCAACTATTTTTTTTTGTTAGTTCATTGAGGGCTTAAACAATGATTGAAAATTGTTGTGGAGGATGAGAAAATTGGTCTTGGACACATTTTTATTCCTTATTATTGTCTCTACATTTACCAATGATCACCAACTTGATTTTTTTAATTTATAAATATTTCCATATCAATGAACTCAAATCCAGTCATGTACACATTGCGGTAATGAACATTTTCCCCTTAAATGTGGAAAAAACTACAAAATTGGTTTGTATGATGTCATTTGAAATCATGTGCAAAATAGTACATGAAGAGATGTATGTAACTGTCTGCTACTTATTTTGATAGCATTTACTTTTTTTATCAAAATGTTTCATGACACCTCATAAGTCTAATTTTGCGAGAATCACTTATGTGTATTAACACATCATTTACATTTTTTTTAACTTTTCTCACTTGTCTCTGTAAATCCGTTTTATGTTCAGTTAATGCCTTTTTTGTGTTAAAGCCACAATATGTAGATTTTCACCACTAGAGGTTGCTATTTCACAATAACAAATGCGAAGCTTAGTGACATTTTGCAGGAGAGTGGAATGATGGGAGATGTTGTTTTCACCATCCAGAGAAAAATAAATTTTGCTAATTGTGTTTATGGATGAGGTAATGAATGAATGGTATTTTACCTGTAGTTTATGCCACTTTAATGAATTAGCTGCAAGGCACAAGAGCTGCGTGTTAGATGCTATATAATCGCCACTTCCGTGTTTGTCCGTGTCGTTCGTGTTGCCATAGTTTCTACAACCGGAAACTGAGGATAGAGCAGATATTAAAGGGGACATATCATGAAAATTTTAGTTTTTCCATGTTTAAGTGCTATAATCGGGTCCCCAGTGCTTCTATCAACCTAGAAAACATGAAAAAGTTCAACCCAGTAACTTAGTTAAGGTAAATCATTCTCTGCCAGCATGTGAAAAAATTAGGTCATTGAAATTTGGCTACCCTTGTGATGTCAGAAGGGATCATCTTATAATAATCCCGCCCCTTAATCTGCACTATCCAGTCACAGTGCAGAGACAGTAAACAATTGAGTTTGTTCAACAAACCACCCTCATGGCGATTAGTTTTCGCATTTCATCAGCTCATTTGCATTTAAAGGGACACACCCAGAAGCGGCACCTTTTTGCTCACACCTACAAAGTGACAATTTTAACACGCTATAATAAATTATCTGTGGGGTATTTTGAGCTAAAACTTAACATATTGATACAGTTAACTATGGTGATAATTTTCCACGATAGTCTGTCGATATTTCGATCTCTACTATCGATATTTTAAAAAAAAAACATCAAATCCATCTGTGTGCATCAAACGACCTCCTACACCGCTGCTGTTGTTGTCACTGTCCAGTTGTCTGTCATATACGCCCAATCAGCCAATGTCTCAGAAGTTAGCGGTAGTGAGAAAATGGCAGAAAATGTAAAACACCTGCAGCTTTCAAAGTCGACGCGTGGAAGCACGTTGGCTTTAAAAAAAGTCGGAAAAAAAATTCACCTCTATTTTTTTATTTTTTACATGAAAAAAATAAAAAGTATTGCAATGTAGCGCAACATGCAACGTATTGTATCGTATCGTGATACATTGTATCATGAACCATGTACCGTGATATTTATCGTATTGCGAGGCCCTTGCCAATACCCAGCCCTAGGGGACACCAAAGATTTATTTTACATCTTAAAAAAAGTCTCATAATATGTCCCCTTTAAATCACCAAAAGGGCAACAATTACAAGGGATGAGCCATTATTTAACACAGGATATTCTCTGGATTGACAAACTTTTGGGATAATGTAAGTACACAACTGCGGTTTTTGGAGATTTTATTACAAAAATCTTACATATTGTGGCTTTAATGGGACTATGGTGTTTTATCGCCTTAACTTAAAATAAGCCGACTATGGCAGAAAGAAAATGTGCCTGTCTTCCTCTTGCATTACTATGACCGCATATACCAAATATTATGTGGTTACATAATGTCTAATATAGCTTATGTGGTCATTGAATAAATTAAATGATGCAGTTATTTATAACGTAGGACAATGTAAAGACAGTGCTTTCTTTTTGCATCTTTTGCTTTCTATCTACAATAGGCTGAAATTTGCCATGTTATATTAATGCATGGACATTTGAGTCCTATTTTGAATAACTGGAATGATACAAGAAGTGGTTAGTGATGTGTCCCTTTCTGTCTGCGTGGTTTATGCTTTAGTTTATCCTGAAACACTGTGATGCAGGGATTATACAGAATGCAAAACTTTGCTAAAGTGTTTTTTATTCTTTTCTTTCTCTCCGTCTCAGACATGCCTTTGCACGTACGGCGCAGCAGTGATCCAGCATTGTTAAACCTGACATCAGTGTCGTTCTCCGAAGCGAACTCACAACCTGAAGAACCGTTCAAGAAGAACCACACACGCTGGTCAACCACCGCCGGCTTCATGAAACCCCGCTTTACCACTGGCACCAACAGCCTGGAGAGAAAGGTATAAACCTGCCTTAATAATCCTCTCCAAATGCTCATCATCACCACCTGTGATGTTTATTAAGGGTCACACATCCTGCAATGACCTAAGCTTAATTTTCACATAAATGCATCATCATGAGGTCACATAACCTTTAATGATCTGTATGAAAATTGACATTGTCATTTTTGAAGGGTTCTTAACTCCACGTCTTACAAACAGCCAGCAGTCCATTAACAAGCTATGTGACGGCAGGGGATGTTGTGGGTTTGTCTGTCACATTTATGCGAGTGCGAGTTGATTTAGTGTGTGCGTGCGTTATCATTTCTGTGTGTATGTTCTCCTTCTAGCAGAGTAAAGCTTAATGGCAGTGTCACTCATATTGAGTTATGGATCTCTCTCATTCGCTCTCTCTCTCTCTTTCTCTTGCTGTCGCTCTCAGTAAAGAAAAAATATCATTTATTTAATATTGTTTGTTTGGCGATGTTATTGGCACAAAAATGAAACGATTTATCTTTGAAGTATGTCAATTTAATCTCTTTTTAAAATTCAGTTTACTGATTCCTTTTTTTGCTGTCTTCAGGGGAAAAGTGTGGACACGTACCGTAGTCTTCCTCGTGATGCAGGGCAATGGAACAGTCAGAGGGAGTTTCAACGTGAAACGGCCCGTTCTTCGCTCAGCGCCAATCATCCAATGGTGGACCGCTGGCTGGAACGACAAGAGCAGGTTGGGACAGTGAAAAAACACCCTTAATTTTTCACAGACCACAAAAAACCCACTATCACCATATGCAAATATGCTTCAATATCTCTATGGTGAGCATGACATTTTAATGGCACTGCCAGTAAGCAAGAAGCCCCCAAATATTAAAAATAGTATTAATGGACTATTATCATTCAAAATAAAAGATGGAAAGACTATTGGAGATGCAGATGTCAAAATTAAGGACTGAGAGGTCAGCATTTTCCTCTATAATTTTTCTTTTAAAATGACATGTTTTTTTTCTGGACATGAGAAAACATGATGGATAGTGGAGCAGTTACTGTTGCTGTGCAGTGAAGCAGAAAGCTGGTTTTCGTCACTGGTAAAGGTGTGGGAATTGGAAAACCCATAGAGGAGGTGGAGAGGAGCGAGTACAGAATGCTTTGTACCGGAAAGTCTTTTTAGGATCCAATCACGTAGACGTTTTATATTTAAATTATGCGGCTTTATAAAAGTTATAAACAGAATAACTTGAGAGAGAAAAGAGATTCTTTCTTTCTTTATTCTTTACGCCATTTCAGCATCTATGGCTATATTCATGACGAGAACTGGTTAAAGGGACGCTCCACTTTTTTTGAAAATATAATCATTTTCCAGCTCCCCTAGAGTTAAATATTTAGTTTTTACCATTTTGGAATCCATTCAGCTGATCTCCGGGTCTGTCTCTACCACTTTTAGCATAGCTTAGCAAAATCCATTAAATCTGATAAGACCATTAGCATCGCGCTAAAAAAATTACCAAAGAGTTTCAATATTTTTCCCTTTAAAAAGGACTCTTCTGTAGTTACATCGTGTACTAAAGGGCGATTTATAGTCGTGCGTAGGTCCTACCTGTGCCTGACGCACACCTCACAAAATTTCTAACAGCGCGTCGGCTCTACGCGGACCGTAAGCGCTGTGATTGGTCCACCAGAACCCCTCCCATCAGGTAAAAAAAAACTGCGTCATAGGTATTTCCGTTTGAGACGATGAAAACAAAGACGAGCCAAGTTGAGGAGTGATTTAACTCAAACTGAAACATAAGTCGCTGTTTATTTACTTCCATCATTGCTGGTCTTCTCAAATTATACACAACAAGTTGCTATTTCTTCTTCGTTTGTGGGTTAACTTGCTTAGCTTCTTCTTCTGTGACGACTTCTGCTGCTACTGTGGTTACACGCGTGATTACTATCAACCAGCGGTTTCGCGTGTGTTTGCACGTCGACGCGGACGGCGACGCACAAGTATAAATGAAAACCGACGCGGAACCTACGCCGTCGCTGCTACGCCGTAGGACCTACGCACGACTATAAATCGCCCTTAAGACAGACGGAAAATTAAAAGTTGTGATTATCTTGGCAGATATGGTTAGGAACTATACTTTCATATGATAATCAATGACTTGGCTGCTGTAACATGGCTTTAGCAGGCGTAGTGATATTACGCAGTGCCCAGAAATAGTCCATATAGTTCGTAGCATATCTGCCTAGAAAATCACAACTTTACATTTTCCATCTGTCTTAGTACACGACGTAACTACAGAAGAGTCAAGTTTTAAATAGGAAAAATATTGAAACTCTTTGGTTATTTTTTAGCGCGATGCTAATGGTCTAATTGGATTCAATGGATTATGCCAAGCTATGCTAAAAGTGCTAGCTTCAGACCCGGAGATCAGCTGAATGAATTCCAAAACAGTAAAAATCAAATGTTTAACTCTAGGGGAGCTGGAAAATGAGCATATTTTCAGAAAAAGTGTAGTGTCCTTTTAATTCATACACAAGTTTTATTCAGACACAGGTTTGGGGAGGGACAATTCGGCATCTACAATTTGCCTAACTTGCATGTTTTTGGCCTGTGGAAGGAAACCGGATTACCCGGAGTAAACCCACGCTGACACAGGAAGAAAATGCAGAAAGAAAAGAGATTAATGTCATAACCATGTGTCCTCTGTGCACACATTTGATATTAACTTTTTATACCTTTTAAAGGTCCGGTGTGTAGGTTTTAGCGGCATCTAATGGTGATATTGCAAATTGCAACCAACTGCTCAGTTAACAGCTCACCCCTCCCTTTCGAAACGCATAGAGAAGCTACGGTGAAGCAGTTTGTCCATTTAGGGCTACTGTAGAAACTTGTCGAGGACTTCCATGTAAGGGAACCAGCCGTGTATGTAGATAAAAACGGTTCATTCTAAGGTAATAAAAACAATACAGTTCATTATGTAAGGTCTTTATACACCACCGATATTGCATTTCTATCAAGAAATCCTTCTAAAAGTTACACAATGCACATTTAAGGTGTTTCTGTGTTATATTGTGCATGTGATGTTGACATTAATGGAAGCATTGTGAACACAAAGTACTTGATGAAGGAGAGAGAAGGGGGAGGTTTGCAGGTGGGGGTGGTTGGTGTGTGTGTATCAGGTGTGTGTGTCTGTGATTAATCAAAAGGTAAAGCAGCGATTATAAATCACTCCCAGCTTTAGACTGCTAATGAGATAAGACTATATATAGCTCTCTCTCTCTCTCTTTATGTTTCTCTCTCTCTCTCTCTTTATGTTTCTCTCTCTCTCTCTCTCTCTCTCTCTCTCTCTCTCTTTTTTTTCTCTATATCTGGCTCTGTTTCTTTTTCCAGGAATGTTTGCTGTAGGTCAGTAATAATTTTTTTCTCTTTTCTATACACGCAGTCAGTTTGACAGTCCAGTAAGTGCACAGCGGATGAATAGATGGATGAATAAACAGATAGATGAAGAGCCTTTAGGAGATATATTACATAAATGTGTGACCCTGGACCACAAAACCAGTCATAAGGATCAAGATTTTAAAATTGAGATTTATGCAACATCTGAAAGCTGAATAAACAAGCTTTCCATTGATGTATGGTTTGTTAGGATAGGATTTGGTCGAGATACAACTACTTGAAAATCTGCACCTAAACATGGAAAACGTCAGATTTTCATGATATGTCCCCTTTAATATCTAAATGATTTTTGGCATAAAAAATGTACTTTTGACGCACACAAAGTATTGTTGGCTAATCCGTGCGACTAGTTTTGTGCTCCAGGTTTACACATAAATACTACTATTTTAACAATAATAATTATACATTTTGTTTATAAAGCGCCTTTCCCAAGCTCAAGGTTGCTGTACACAAGCAAAGCATGAGGGGATCAACAAACAAACCCAGTCTCATGAAGATGGGTAAAAAACTACCAATTCATAAAATGACACAAAACGATGCGCCGTGTTAACTCTTTTGCCGCCATTGATGAGATATCTCGTCAATCAAGAGAAAACGCTTCCCTGCCAATGACGAGTATTTCCGGCTTTCTGCAATACCGCTATTATCCACCAAGTGGCGCCCTTCCGCAGCTTTTTGAACCTGGAAGTATTGCCCTATGGCAAGCGGCTGCATGTCCGTGTCTGTTTTAAAGATCGCTCTGAATGTGATCTCTATGAAAAGTCCGTCACAAAAATGGAATTATCTCTGCTTTTTGCTCAAAATGTGGTGTTTTTGCAGAAACCTACCCATATTCAAAAGCTGATTACAAAAGAACTACTGAAGGTAGGATGAAAAGTTTTTTTTTGTTTGAAAGCAGAGGGTCCGTTCTTTAATTTGGTATGTATTGTATGTAATGTATATATTTAAAGAAGAACATTTTCTGGAAGGCATTAAACTTTTGTGAAAATCATGAAAAAACGCTGGTGCTGGCTGGCAACTTTTTTTAAAAAACGCTGGCGGCGAAAGAGTTAAGTGAACGAAAGGACTGGCATATCATATGTATGCAAATTGGAATTTGGAGTATGTATTGTACAAGTTTTCACACTTCGTGCTATTTAAACGCATCTCCATGAGACTGGGCTCCGCAAACATAAGGGGGATAAACAAACAAGCACATGAGACCTGTTGTACTTAATATTAGCCTAAATGTGATTCTGCCATCAGTAATCAAGAACTGGTATTTAATAATGACTAGTGTTTAATGATTTAATAATTAAGCCAGTAATTTTGTGACAGATCAGTAAAAAAAACGGTTGGGAAAATCTAATAAGAACAAATAAAGAAATTACAAACATTTATAAAAAAGTTGCACATTAAATAATTGTCTAAAATTAGCATTAGGTATAGAAATCTAATCAAATGAATAATAACACTGTCTTT
The DNA here is from genome assembly GCF_030506205.2 of Paramisgurnus dabryanus. NCBI lineage: Eukaryota > Metazoa > Chordata > Actinopteri > Cypriniformes > Cobitidae > Paramisgurnus > Paramisgurnus dabryanus. The sequence continues at coordinate 2,133,488 of NC_133342.1, forward strand.
ATTGTATAAATTAAATATAATATATGCGCTTCAGGTATTTTGATGGTGTAGATCTGCTTTTCCCTCTAGGCAAAACAATGTTGCTCCGCTTTTTATTTCTGGCATTTCATTGGTTGTTAAACAAACATTTTTGTCATATCAGACAGTATTATATAAGTTCATGAGACGTGATGGCTTTGTCATCAGTAGAAGATGTATTGTGTATCAGAGCTATTTCTTCTCTTCCTTTCATTGTGTTTTTGAGACCTTTGGTCACAGAGAGGTAAATAGTGAATGACCAACTGGCCTAAATAGAGAAGAGAATAAGAGACTTGTGTTCCTGTAGCTCAAATGGTTAACCATTACGTTAGCAGCACAAAGGTCATGGGTTCGATTTCAAGGGAACAAATTCATTTTAAATTTTCCAGATGCCACTAATATTATAGGCATACGTGAATCTTTTTAGACCCGAACCCGCTTTGGTCTCAGATGGGACCTCTGGTTTTCAGATCTAAGTGAACCCGTGAAGACCTCTATTCTGCATGTGTGTGGGCACATTAGGATCGTCATGTTGTTGCAGCATTAACAGTTTTTTTAGACACTAGCAAGTGTGCATGGGCTCTTGTGTACCCCTCATCTGATCAGCTCAGGTGTGTGGAGACAGAAGATGAATTCCTTCAAACTTTATCCAATCACAAGAGTTTGAGGTCTTTCAACAGAACACTTCACACAGGTGTGATGGAGCTCACTCTAAAAAATTCTGGGTTGTTTTAACCCAGGGCTGGGTCACTATTGGGCAGAACACACTGCCGGGTTAAAATGACCCAACTGCTGGGTTGTTTTAACTCAATTACTGGGTTATTGTCAATCATCCATGTTGAAACAACCCAGCAGTTGGGTTAAAATAACCCAGCAGTTGGGTCATTTTAACCCGGCAGTGTGTTCTGTCCAATAGTGACCCAGCCCTGGGTTAAAAACAACCCAGCATTTTAGGGGATGTGCACTTACAGCCTCCATGGGTCTTGTTGTTTTGCATAGATGGCGGTTCTTTTATTTGTGATTAATTTTAGATGGTTTTATATCTGTGTGAAATATGTATAGGTGCAAGGGTTTTGTTGTGAGTGAAATGCATTGTGGGTAAAGCTGTTTTTGTGTTGCAGGAAGAGGAAGAGAATGGGAGGATAGAGCCGGTGGGACGAGCGGATACGTGTTTAGATCACATAGGAGTGAGATCACTAGAGTAAGTAGCAATCACGTACACACACACACACACAAACTCACAAACGCACACTGACTGTCAGCAGCAGCGATGTTATCTTATTTTATGTGAATTTCTTCTTCATGCTGTCAGTTTGATCTGCAGGTAATGAAATAGTTTTCATCTCTTTTGAGTTTGGCGTTGAAGGTGACAGTGTTTTTTGGAACACTGAGATCGAGATGAAAAGTTTGCAGTTAATTTCCCATAAATCTGTTTTCTGTCTTTCACGGGTCCGGTGAAGGTTTTTGTTTTCTCCTGTTCTTGGTAACATTTTCTCCTGTTCTTAAAGGGATAGTTCACTGTAAAATGAAAATGATCTCATGTTGTTCTAAATCTGTATGAATTTCTTTTTTCTGATGAACACAAAAGAAGATATTTTGAGAAATGATGGTAAACACACAGCAATGAGTGACCATTGACTTCCATAGTAGGAATACAAATATTTTGGAAGTATTGCGATAAATGACGAAGAAAATATTTTGATAAATGATGGAAAGCACACAGTTGACGGTACCCATTAAATTCATCATATTTTTTATTCCTACTATGGAAGTCTATGGTCACTTACTGCTGTGTGTTTACTATCATTTCTCAAAATATCTTCTTTTGTGTGCATCAGAAAAAGAAATTCATACAGGTTTAAAACAACATGAGGATGAGTAAATGATGACAGAATTTTCATTTTAAAGTGAACTATCCCTTTAATAATGGCACTAATGCAGTAGTGAGAGAAGGTTTATAAATCTTAAAAAAAAAGGGAATTGTTTTAATTCATAAATTAATGAATATAAATGAATGCAGTGTCACAGCTAAGAAACATAAGCTTTCTCTCACCCTTGTATTAAAGGCAACATTTACCTACAAATATGAACATTCATAAATGCCAGACAGAAACATCTGATCATTTATTTCCATGCAGTTATAATAAAGGTGACTATTTTGTTGAATAAAACTCCGACAAAATGATTTGTAGCTGCCATTGATCATTTGCAATGGAACAAAACATGATCTTTATGTCTCCTGGTTGACTTAAAGTGTGCAGTGCAGATTTGCATGTTCGGACTCCGCCTCTGCACATTCTGACTCCGCCCCTACATTTATTTCTGAATGTGATCCTGGACCACAGAACAGTCCTTTTTTTCCCATAAAGGCCAAATAAATAAGCTTTCTATTGATGTATGGTTTTTGATGTAGGATAGGACAATATTTGCACTGTAAAAAATGACTTTCTTACTTAGTATTTTTATCTTGTTTTTAGTAAAAAAATATTTAAAAATTTGATGTAATTTCTTGATAAGTCAAATGACCTAGAAAAAAGTCTAGGTTTTAGACAAAAATATAAACTTTTAAGTAAATAAAATTTTCTCAAAATAACTTTACCTTTTCATAAACACTTAAGAAAAAAAAGGATTCCATTGGCATATTTTTTTTTTGCTTGTTTTAAACACAGAATCGCTTCCATTTTATATTTTTGTCTAAAAACTAGACTTATTTTCCTAGATCATTTTCTTTATCAAAAAAATACACTGCAGAAAATGTTTTTCAAGAAAAAAAAATCTATTTTTGTCTTGTTTTCAGTAAAAAATATCCAAAAATTCTTAAAATTTAGATGTATTTTCTTGATGAGCAAAATGACCTAGAAAATAATTACTAGGTTTTAGACAAAAATATAAAATTTAAGCGAATATGTGCTTAAAATAAGCAAAAAAAAAAAAAAATCTTGAAATAAGTTTTTAAAGTTTAAAAAAAATTATTTCATTGGCATATTTATTTATTTATTTATATTTATATAGACTTCTTTTCCTAGGTTATTTTGCTCATCAAGAAAATACACTGCAAAAAATTCAAGAAAATATTTTCAAGAAAATATTCTCAGTATTTTCGTCTTGTTTTCAGTAAAAAACATCTAAAAATTCTTAAATGAAGATGCTTTTTCGTGATAAGCAAAATGACCCAAGAAAATAAGTCTAGTTTTTAGACCAAAAATATAAAATTTAAGTGATTTTGTGCATAAAACGAGCAAAAAAATCTGCCAATGGGGTAAGCAAAAAAATCTTGAAAATTTTTCTTAAACACTAATTCAAGAAAAAATTTGCTTATCCCATTGGCCAAGTCACTTAAATTTGATATTTTTGGTCTAAAAACTAGACTTATTTTCTTGGGTCGTTTTGCTCATCAAGATTAAAGCGTTTTAATTTAAGAATTTTTAGATATTTTTACTGAAAACAAGACAAAAATACTAAGAATTGTTTTCTTGAAAATATTTTTTTGCAGTGTACATTTTAATTTAAGAACTTTTAGATATTTTTACTGAAACAAGAACAAAATACTAAGAAAGAAAGTAATTTTTTGAAGTATGGCCGAGATACAACTATTTGAAAATCTGAATTCTTAGGCTGCAAAGAAAAAAATGCAATATAGAGAAAATCACATTTAAAGTTGTCAAAATAAAAATATAATTTTGATATATTTACTGTAGGAAATGTACAAAATATCTTAATGGATGATAATCTTTATTTAATGTCTTAATGATTTTTGGCATTAAAAAAAATCTATAATTTTGACCCATACAATGTATTTTTGGCTACCTGTGCCACTTATGACTGGTCTAGGGTCATATATTTACTGTACACTGATTTGCACTCTTTTGTCCTGTATTCCCTTCAGTGATATCGTGAAACTGGTAGAAGTGTCCAATGATGGAGGTCCACTCGGCATCCACGTTGTGCCCTTCAGCGGGCGTGACCGCAGGTACACTGTGTGTTTGTGTGCCTGAATGTGAGCTTGTTACAGATGTCTCATCGTTGTTTCAAATGATTTTTGCACCATAGCTGTAACCTATTGGTTAGTGTACGTATACTGTTTATATCATCAAACACAGTTTGTAGGTTTTCCGACTAAACATTTGAGGTGAGTAAATATTTGCCGACTTTAAAGAGAGATTGAAACCTCTGCCGGGAGTCATTCCTGATGAGATGGTGTGTATCCAAAGAGCATCTACATGCGAGCATGCACAAAGCAAACTAATCTGGCTAAAAGCATCATTATATCTTTGCGATCTGCATGTCTCTTTAGTCTGTGAGCTCTAGCAATGCGATGCAGAGGTTTTAAGATGAAGGACATTTATCATCATGATGAATTAGCCTTCATTCAGAAGTGCTTTACTTTCAAGTTCATTTGACTCTGCGTTACTTTCAAGTTCATTTGATTCAGGCTCACATTAATGTTTCGCTCTAAGTGTTTGATGCTTACGAGTGCATAACTCTTAAACCTCAGATTTACATGCATGTGTCGTGTGTGTTCCAGGACGTTAGGTCTATTGGTGAAGCGTTTGGAGCGTGGGGGAAAAGCAGACGCTCAGGCTTTGTTCCAGGAAAACGACTGCATCGTTCGGATCAACAACGGAGACCTGCGGAATGTCCGCTTTGAGCAGTACGTCCTCATCTCTGACCTCGGCGCATCGTGGTTGAGCATTGTATTATATTTTTGCTACACCTAAACGTTTATGTGTGTTTTTCTATCTTCTCAGAGCTCAGAACATGTTTCGTCAGGCCATGCGTTCTCCTGTCATCCTCTTTCACGTGGTGCCGTCCGCCATGAGATCCCAGTACGAACAGATATCCTATAATGAACATAACCCAAGGGCGAACTTTGATCTTTCTGGTCGCCTCAGCCCGGATTCCTTCACCAACGAACCAGTCGACAATGCTGGAATGGACCTCGCCGCTCACCGATTGGCACAACACAGGCCACACCCATCAGATAACCTGACAGATACCAGCTCTCCCATGCATCATCATATTGGCTCAGCAGGGAAACCACCATCAGGTCTCACTCCCTCTCCTCAGAGAGGCTTAAGCCCCACCCCTGCATCAGGCTTTACTAAAAAAGTTGGGAGGAAACTTGGGATCCAACTTAGAAAAGGTATAAGTCGCAGTTCCTGTTACTATACTCTTAAATTTCCACATTTGTCAAACAATTGTCGTTTTAAAGGATTAGTCCATTTTCTTAAAAAAGAAATCCAGATAATTTACTCACCACCATGTCATTCAAAATGTTGATGTCTTTCTTTGTTCAGTCGAGAAGAAATTATGTTTTTTGAGGAAAACATTCCAGGGTTTACATCATCACGTCAAAAGGTCACGGATGACGTATGCGAAACTACGCCCCAGTGTGTACAAGTGTTTAGAAAGAGGACCGTTCCGACGTTGTTGTATGTCAAATGATACTAATTAATGTCTTTGCGTCAGTTTATTTTTTAAAATGGTCTGAAATGTCCATTCCATATATGTAACACGTGACCTTTTCGACGTCATTACGCAATTACGTGAGGTCGCGCTGGCGTGTCAGTGGACCGGAGATAGATGAGAAGTTGTGGTTTAAAAGTGCATATTTTTTATGTTTCTTGTCAAAAATGACAATCATTTCGCTAGATAAGACCCTTATGCCTTGTTTTAGATCGTTTAGAGTCCTTTGAAACTGCAATTCAAACTGCATTAAAACTGTTAAGTGTTGGGGTCCATTAAAGTCCATTAAAATGAGAAAAATCCTGGAATGTTTTCCTCAAAAAACATAATTTCTTCTCGACAGAACAAAGAAAGACATCAACATTTTGGATGACATGATGGTGAGTAAATTATCTGGATTTTGATTTTTTTTTTTAAGAAAATTGACTAATCCTTTAAGAACTAGTGGTCGATCAATAAAAGCTTTAAGGCCGATACCAATATTAACTTTTTCCCGTCAGCATTTTTTGTTTAAAGTTGCCAGCCAACGGCAGGATTTTTTTTTTTTTACAATTTTCACAAAAGTTTTCTTCTTCAAATATATGAACATACAGTATATATATATATATCAATATATATCAATATATCATAAAAGAACAGACCCTCTGCTTTCAAACAACAACAACAAAAAAACATCATCCTATCTTCATTTTTTCTCTTTTTATGACCTCTCAAATATGGGTAGGTTTCTTCAAAAATACCAGATTTTGGGCAAAAAGCTGAGATAATTGCATTTTTGTAAAGGACTTTGTTAGAGATCAGATTCAGAACAATGATCAAAACATTTTTTGGATCAGTGGATGCTTCAGTGTTTTATAAGTTGAGTAACTTGTCAATGGTGGGAAAAGAGTTAAGAAAGCAATAGGAGTGATATAACAATAGGAGTGATATAACACAAATGTTTACAGCAGGAGTCTCCAACCTTTTTGTGAGTAAGGGCTACCACAATGGAAGAAACAATCTGGAAGGCTACTTTTTTATATAGTATACTCAAAACATTTTTTATTTTATATGTTGTATCATTGTTTAAAATGTTAACATGCATAAAGTAAGCCAAGCTTATATAAAAATATGTCAAAAATAATTATTAAAATTAAGGTTATTAATAGAATGTGCATTGCCGGGCACCTCACAGACTCCGTGCCCGCGGGTACCATGTTGGAGACCATTGGTTTACAGTAAAAAGACACATAGGAAATTAGTGAAACTAAATCATTATTTAGTGATATTAGTTGGCGACATGTAACTTAGAATCAACACAGTTAAATATTGAATCATGGATATTGTATAAAATAATGATGGAATTCAAATTTATTATTATTATTATTATTATTATTACGTACTCAACAATGTTCGTATCTCACCCGCCTCACACAACTCCACTTCTAATTTCAGGGGACGCAGGGACTTTTAAGTCAGGAGGGAAATAGGATCTTTAAAAAATAAAAATTGGCTGTCCAACATCTATGACCACCATGGTTACCTTAAACTATGTTTTTTTTATTATTATTATAGCAGTCTACCTCTTTTATAATATTCACAAGCATTCTTCAGCATCCTGGCAGAATTAAAGGGTTAGTTTACCAAAAAAATAAAAAATTCTGAAAACCCGTATGACTGTTGAACGCAAAATAATATATTTTGATAAATGATAAAAAGCACTGTTAAGGGTACCCATTGACTTCCACAGTATTTTTATCCTATTATTAAAGTGCATACCATAATTGATCAAAACATTTTCGTTCCTGTTCAGCTGAAGAAATAAACTCATTTTGGTTTAGTACAACATGAGGGTCATTAAATGATGACAGAATTTTTATTTTTTGGTGAACTATCCCTTTAAGCACACAGTTGACGGTACCCATTGACTTCCATAGTATTTGTGTCTCCTTCTAAGGAAGTCAATGCGTACTGGCAACTCTTTGGTTATTTTCATTTATCAATATCTTATTTTCTGTTCAACAGAATAAAGAAACTCATAGAAGGGTTAGAACACAATGAGGGCGAGTAAATGATGACAGAATTTAAATTTTTTGGTTGAACTATCCCTTAAATGATTTATAATTAAGTCTAAGCTAATAAATTAAGAGGTCTATTTGTAAGAACATTACTACTATATTGATACTGGGAGAAACATGCTTTGTTATTTGGCAGCGGCTCTTTCCTGTGTATGTGCGTCTTTTCTGCAAAGGTGTGAGATGATTGACAACAGTTGGCACAAGAATTGGCACCTGTGTGTGGACAGGTGGCACAGCGGGTGCACGGGGTGGTGGTAGGGTTACAAAGCAGCGGTGCAGGGAGTGTTGCTAGGCAGCCCTGAGTGGCGGTGTGATGCGTTTCCTTATGGCTGTCTGATTTTGTAAGGGTTTTTTTTGGAAGAGATTCACACACAGTGGGAAAACTCACCATGTTCTTTGTGTGAACTCTACCTGTGCTCTCTCACACCTCCGTGGCCTCTCTCTCGCGGTGTCCAATTTTTCTTTATTTTTGTGCCACAGAAGGCTAAAGTCCAGGCTGGTAGGGCAATAGGTCATAATTTCTGTCATCTTTTCACCCCCCCTGCAGACCAGATGGCTTGTTTTCATTCCTGTAGTTTTTATTAACAGGTCAGGTGTTTCTCTGAGCTGTGGATTTCTGATGTTGGTTTGTGAAGAAAGACTTATTTTATCTCTTTGGGTAGCTGTGGTGCTCCAGGAGTGAACAATTTGTCGACACAGGACATAAATATTGGACACGACACTATATAATATATTCACTCCCAATTTACAATTATTTACATAATGACTTATGAGGAAACATCATAAGCAATTGGCCATATATATTATAATATGACACATAAACAGTTTTTCTGTCTCATTTATGATTTGGTTCTTGCAAGTTTCTTCTTTTCACAGGTCAAGACGTATGCTTTGTGTGCTTTTGTTTTTCTATGCCTTATAGCAGTGTGTCTTCTCTCCTCATACAGGACCTGAAGGTCTTGGGTTCAGCATCACATCAAGAGACGTCCCACTGGGAGGCTCCGCCCCTATTTATGTGAAGAACATCCTACCGAGAGGAGCGGCCATACAGGACGGACGACTTAAAGCTGGGGACAGACTGCTAGAGGTAAAAAACAAACAAATTAAAATTTATTTTGGGCTATAATCTGATTTAGCCAAATATTAAATACATTTGGTCTTAATTTGAACGACTTGGTAATTGGTGCAGGTCAATGGAGTGGATCTCAATGGGCGTGGTCAGGAGGAGGTGGTTTCACTGTTGAGGGCCACACCCATGGGCGGTACTGTGAGTCTCCTGGTGCATAGACAAGAAGAAACCTTTCTACCCAGAGAGATGGTGAGTGACAGTCAGGCAAGTGTGAAGTAATGAAACTGTCCATCATTAGTAACATCGCACAACATTTCTGTCGTTCAGCTCAGTCGAAGTGTTTGGATGAAGGTTATTTCAAATGTTAAATCTTTTCACACTTCGTTTTCATTCACATTTTAAGCCAATCATTAAGTTAACCTCAGCATCTGCAGATGGGATGTCTTCTCCCACACATGCTATACATGGGTGAGATGATTCAACCCTGTGCAAATTATTTATTTTTGTTTGTTGCTCATTTAATTTATTGGTATAGTTTTTACATTTTATTTCAGGATATTAACACATGAATGTTATAAAAAATCACATAAGTAATTATTTTAGGTTAATTGGGCCACTTCACATTAAAAGTAAAAGCTATGTCCCTGAATTCAATTCAAGGCACCATATAAAGTGTGGTTTGAGGTAAAGTGATTTAAGCTGTGTTTGTAAGCGTTGTGGGCTCCAGCAGTATTACCGCATTATTACCTCTTCTTCCTCAATCTCTTTAGAACACAGAACCAGCAATGCAGAACACAAGAGAATGGGTGAGAACCATACACACACCTCTTCCCTTAGCACCAGAGATATTACATGATTGAGAACGGTCAAATGAGAAGTCTAGTACAATAGTACTGAATGTGTTAATATAATGTCACACTAGGCCCACAAGATAACACTTGAGGGTTCAAAGAAATGTTTAATACAGAATTAAAGGAATATTCCATTTTCTTAAAAGAAAAATCCAGATAATTTACTCACCACCATGTCATCCAAAATGTTGATGTCTTTCTTTGTTCAGTCGAGACGAAATTATGTTTTTTGAGGAAAACATTGCAGGATTTTTCTCATTTTAATGGACTTTAATAGAGCCCAACATTTAATACTTAACTCAACACTTAACAGTTTTTTTCAACGGAGTTTCAAAGGACTATAAACGATCCCAAACGAGGCATAAGGGTCTTATCTAGCAAAACTATTGTCATTTTTGACCAAAAAAATAAAAAAATATGCACTTTTAAACTACAACTTCTCGTCTATCTCCCGTCCTGTGATGTGCCAGCGTGACCTCATGCAATACGTCATGACGTCAAGAGGTCACAGAGGACGAACGCGAAACTCCGCCCCAGTGTTTACAAGTGTGTTGAAAGAGGACCGTTCCTACGTTGTCGTATGTTGAATGATACTAATTAATGTCTTTGTGTCATTTTATTGTTTAAAGTGGTCCGCAAATGTGCGTTTTATATATGTAACACGTGACCTCCCTACGTCACGACGCATTTACGTTAGGTCACGCAGGAAAGGACATAGACAAGAAGTTGTGGTTTAAAAGTGCATACTTTTTATTTTTCTTGTCAAAAATGGCAATCGTTTTGCTAGATAAGACCCTTAAGCCTCGTTTGGGATCGTTTATAGTCCTTTGAAACTCCGTTGAAAAAAAACTTTTAAGTGTTGAGTTAAGTATTAAATGTTGGGCTCTATTAAAGTCCATTAAAATGGGAAAAATCCTGCAATGTTTTCCTCAATAAACATAATTTCTTCTCGACTGAACAACGAAAGACATCAACATTTTACATGACATGGTGGTGAGTAAATTATCTGGATTTTTCTTTTAAGAAAATGGACTATTCCTTTAAATTGAGTTTAGTCAACAGCATCTGTGAGTTGAGGTGGATTACCACAGAAAATGATATCGTACTCATACCATAGGAGCAAGGTTTTAAACGGTACATTCATGTGATAAATACTGGACTAAACCAACCATTGAGTTATAAATAAATCTATGCTGGGTTGTTGTTGCCAAAAATCCTTCAGAGAAGTCTCACCACTCGGTGGCCATGTTTGCAACTAGGCATGGGCCGGTTGCCAGTCTCAAGGTATACAGAAGTTTTAAAGAGTCAAGGTTTCAAAACCACAAAAATACCACTAAACTGGTATGAGGTGTGTTTACACAAAATTAATAAAATCATTAGGTCATGTCTTTGATTTGATGTTTAGATGAATGTATATATTCCTGGCATATATGTTGTCTGTTGCTTAAAGAGATAGTTCAGCCAAAAATGATATTAAACCCATGATTTACTCACCCCCAAGCTGTCGGAGTTGCATATGTCCATCGTTTTTCAGACAAACACATTTTTGGATATTTTAGAAAATGTTTTAGATCTTTCAGTTGATTAAATGTAATGTTATGGGGTCCACGACCTTCAAGTCCAAAAAAGTGCGTCCATCCTTCACAAAATAAATCCAAACGGCTCCAGGATGATAAACAAAGGTCTTCTGAGGGTAATCCGCGCGGTGTTGTTGTAGAAATATCCATATTTAAAACTTTATTAACGTAAATAAATAACTACCTTCTGGTAGCGCTGCCATCTTAGACTCCTCTGTATTCAGGAGAGAGTATTAGCGTAGTGTACGCACTTTTCTTAGTGACGTATGACAAATTCGGAAGGCGGGGCACAGAGCAGCAGCAGAGTAGCCTCCGTAGGCTGCGTAAGCTCTCGTCCTGAATGCGGACGAGACTAAGATGGCGGCGCTACTGGTAGGTAGTTATTTACGTTAATAAAGTTTTAAATTTTTTAACCTTTTTAAACAGGGTTAAAAAAGGAGTGGGTGGATTTTTTTTTTCATTTTAGGGTTGATGTGTTCATACACTACCAAAACACATTTATGTCCAAACACCTTGTAAAAGTGGATTTTGCTTAATATGTGCCTTTAATATCTTGGTAGTTACCCAACCATGGGTTAAAAACAACCCAACATATCCCCACACTTTAGAGTGTAAAATACTCACTGTTAGCTACAAGACTTAGACAAGTGTCATGTTTACTTGGTGTAGCAACATCCAATCTTTCAACGCTGTTGTCATGATGACATGAAGCTGGTAAACATGGTAACTTTCACAATGCCGCTCATGAATGGCGTGATGTGAGGTGATGTAACCGCTTGTATATATAGACCCGAACATCTAGTCTGTCAATGTCGTGTTGAATCAGCAGAAGAAAACTATCTGGGTTCTTGCTGTCCACATGTGTTTATAATGTCAGATCATGAAAACCATCAGATGTCAGTGATGAAACACTGGGCACAAGTAGTCCCACTTTATTGCTTTGTTGACAACATGAACTTAAATTTTTACACCTTTTGATACTTCAATTGTTATCAATTGTTCATTTTACGACTTACAAATGAGTGAGAATTTAACATTTTGCAAGAAGTTCAGGTTCAAGTGAGCTTTATTGCAGGGCTGTCCAAAGATTAATCGCATACAAATTAAAAGTTTGTTTTTGCATAATATATGTATGTGCACTGTGTGTAAGTATTTTGTATATATAAATACACACACATGCATATATATGTATTTAAGAAACTTTTAAATGTGTGTGTGTGTGTGTGTGTGTGTGTGTGTGTGTTTATTTATTTAGATTTTAATATATTTTATATTATATATAGATAAATATAAAAAATATATACATACATAAAATTTTTCTTAAATGTGTACATGTATTGGTGTATTTATATATAGAAAATAATTACATACAATAAACACACAACTATATTATGCAAATACAAACTTTTATTTTGTATGCAATTAATTGCGATTAATCTTTTGACAGCCCTACTTTATTGTGAACAAATACTAAATGTTTTTCCTTACAGGCTCATGTTGCTACACATATACAAACTTGCTCATATCTAACTAGCTGAAAGAAATCATCTAAATATACACATATCTTACGTAAGTACTTTGCTCATGCACAGTGCACATGGAGTGGTACAGGCGAACAGTGCAATAAGGAAACATACGTAGATGTAAATATTGCAAAATCATAATAATGGGCATGAGGATGCAATAGGCAGGCTGTGGTGTATGTATATGTAAACATGAGTTTGTGTAACTGTGCATGAACACCAGACGCGGTAGAGGTGGGAAAAACATGCTATTAGCGCGTAGTTGGAAGCTTGGACATTTGCGTTTACTCGCTTCATTCGCATGCGACTCCGCTGGCTTTCTGTAATCACGTCACTACTAGAGCAAGCTCCTGATTGGTTAACGTGGCACGATTTTCCGCCAAAGATTTTTCAACTTTTCATGTGCGAATGGCGCGGAATTGAGCGTTGCCGCGGGAAACGCACAATTCCGCGCCATTCGCACATACCGCGCTGCAGAAAGCCTATTCGCGTCTTTGCTTTGACTTAACATTTAAATCAATCGCGCTTGCCGCCTCTTCTGCGACTGGTGTGAACACCACATAACAGCTTAAAATTTAAAGTGTCTAGTGCACATAAAGAGTACATTATAGACGGTTTCATCGGACGCACGTGCGGTGACGCGATACGCGGTCCGAACTTTACTTCCGGTTTCAGTTTTTTTAATGGTCTGACTAGTTGCTAAACTGAACTCTTCAACAACACCTCGTCGAAAATAGCAAAAATGTTTTTGTTTCGTATGTAATCTACATGTTGTTTATTTTGCTTGTTATATAAATAAACTACATTTAAAGTACTTTGTTGTTATTTATTCTTAGCGAAGTTTACCGGAAGTTACGTGTTGACCACGAAAGCCGCTTGTTTATGTTGTTACTGCTGAAACCGTCTATACACAGTATTGCACATAATACGTATGGTAAACAATAAGCACAGTATAAAAAGCAATGCTTACAAGCAAGACTTGTGTTGATGCTAAAAGTGAACAGCTCACAGGATTTTGTTTTTTACAAATACTGTTGATCGAGCTCAACCTCGTATTGAACCCGAAACATTACAGTAATAGTTTTCAAACCCACGCCTGTCTTTCTGTTGGTCTCTCACTGCTGTTTGTGCATTAACCTCTTAAGACTGATAAGATCTACTTTGCCGGCGGCGGAGAGCATGAGACTAAATGAAAACCATCCATTCCCTGCCAAACGCAAGCGTGTGTCCATGCAAGTGTGTGTTTCAGAGGTTGTTACAATAAAGTGAAGGTGATTAAAGCTCAATAAAGATGGAGAGCTTTATGGCGCAGTCACTCAATGAATGCTTGTTAGTACTGACATCTCTTTCTCTCCCTCATTTTCTCCCACACAAACACTTACACACTGACAGCTGTTAACATGAGGGAGTCATCGCAGAGGTCGTGAGAGCATTCGACCTAATGGGTTTATTATCCGAGGGTCCGAATCAGAGAGAAAGCTCCCATTTCTCTCGAATGCCCTCGCTGCTTCATTTACGTGTACTGAACTTCCTTCAAAAGCAGGTGAAAGTGAGAGCTGTGCATTATGGAGAGACGTGGAAAAAAGTTGACGTTCAAAACATTATATCCGTTACCCAACCTTGCATTTTTTTTACTGCTTTTGTGCATAAGGAATTGTTGTAATTGACAGTGCTTAATCTGTGTTTGCCTTGTAATTTGTGTCGAGAGCATGGGAAATTTAACAAACTGGAAGTCTTTAAATGTTCTGTAGTGTGCGCTTGACCCGAGGCGTATTTATGCGACTTTATGGTTTTAACATTAATTGTCTTTACAATAAAATATTTATGGGTTTTCCTAATGAACCTGTCTCTCCAGGCGGTCCCCGTTCCCCCATCATTTATCTTGGCTTTTAAATTCATTTACAGCACGAGCAAGTTTTTCTTTAATTAGACTATGAATTAAATGAGGAATACAGTAATGTATCTCTCTATCTGTCTCTCTACAGAAGGTAGAAGAAGAGGAATTGGTCTTAACTCCAGACGGTACGCGTGAGTTCCTGACGTTGGAAGTGCCTCTGAGTGATTCTGGCTCTGCGGGGTTAGGCGTCAGTGTTAAGGGTAACAGGTCAAAGGAGTCCCATGCTGACTTGGGCATCTTTGTCAAGTCTATTATCAATGGAGGAGCAGCATGCAAGGTAAGACGTGTACAATGTATTTGTATGTTTAATTGTGAATGTATGTGTGTGTATGAATCGTTTCGTCTGATTCTCTGGCGTAGGACGGTCGACTGCGTGTCAACGATCAGCTCATTGCAGTTAATGGTGAGTCTTTATTAGGCAAGACCAACCAAGATGCCATGGAAACGCTGCGCAAGTCCATGTCAACGGAGGGCAACAAGCGAGGGATGATTCAGCTGATCGTGGCCAGAAGAATCAACAAACACCTCGAGGTATACGAAGAAGATAGAGATGAGCATTGTTATGAACCCATATCGCACCAAATATTAATCCGTGTCAAATTTGATCATGGGTGATTAATGCTAAATATAGCTATAAACCTCATCCAAAACATTTTATGATGCAGTCACTTAAATCGCATTTAACCCTCTGGGGTCCGGCATTTTGGGACACTGTCAGAGGTTCTGGTCTTTTTTTCAGTTGCTTTAAAACATATTAATAGCAAGTGTCTCATAACACTGCGTTCAGCACAAACTGGGCTAAAATATTATATGAGCTAAATGTATGTACATGTTTGTATTTTTGAGAGAAAAATGTTTATGCGTGGTTTTTAAAAAAAGCTAAATTTTGAAGTCACTGATAGAAGTCCACAAAACCCATACTAAACATGTTTTAAGAAGACTTTTCTAAACAGAATCTAGTAGTCTAGAGTTTTTCTTTAAAATGATGTGAAAATCATCCTGCCTACTCATTCACATAAAACAATATATTGATTTAGAAATTTCAGTTTATTTGGAAACAAACTCTATTCAAAAATTTAACTTGTATAAGAAACTGATAAACAACAGAGCTGTAAACTTCATGTGGCTCATGTTACCATATAACTTTATGTCCAAAAAGTGTTTTTCCACTTCATAGTTTTGTACTGATGCATGGGATCAGGGATGCAGACCTGTAAGAGAGTTATGAACAGCTGTTAGCATAAATTGTCCACAGAAATACCCTTACATATACATAACTGATGGGTAAATGATAGCACTACATTCAGATAAACTATCATGTACATAAACTAAATTCAGAACATCTCAGATTAAACATCTGCAGTGATTAGTAATATAAAAAGCTGTTTTCAGATGCCCATCCCCTTATTGTCTAGCTTCTGTTTATAACGCGTTTCTGTCAGCGAGTATGAACTTTAAAAACACATTGCATATGGCGTCCATGTGCGCGAGCTGCAGTGCAGCATTACTCAAAGTTGGCATGAACGATACGAAAGTAAATAACTGTGTCTAACACTGTACAACATGTAACAGATATCCGCCATTACGTGATCACGCGTACTCGTTTGTAAATATTTAAACATGGAATCATATTACAGCACACACTTAAAAGATACAACAGTGCAGGCTTACTGAAAGTTGCCATGAAGGATATAAGTAAATAACTGTGTTTAACACTGTACAGCATGTAACCGTAAAATCCGCCATTACGTGAAATCGCGCATCCTCGTTTGTAAACAATGCGAAAGTTTTTCAATTCGAAGCGTGCAGTCTGCTGAGGTTGCTTATGTAGGCTGAACTGCACAAGCCATATTACATGAAAGCAAATATAAATTAAGACAAATGACTTACAGTTTCTTCAGGAATATATCCTCCTCCATTGCGTCTTCCATTGTTCTTCTTCTTAGGTAATGTTAAAGACAAACGCTTCTCTTCCTCAATGTCCAGACATAAATGAAGATATTCCTCATGTGTGTGTATTAAGTTTATAATCCAAACATGCGGTAAAGTCTTTAAATCTGATCAAACTTTACTTCGTCTGTTTGTAATTGTGTTGAGCTGCTCCTCATTACCATGTCACTAGCGTGTACTGTGAAATCAGCCAGGAAAAACGGTACTCTCTTTACTTCAATGCAGATTATATAAACAGGCATTATTTGTTTTTGATTATAATTAGCTTGTTTAAAAGTAGACATTTCAGGCTTTCTTTGGATATGTGTATCATGTTTGTGTGACGAGTATTCGCAGAGTTTCAATTGATTTTTGTAACGTGTTTTGAGAGACAGCTGGCGGAAACAGAAATGTCTGAATGCACACCCGGTTTATTTTAAGTATTTGACAAAAATACAAATATCTGTTGTTATTGTGAATGTACACATATTAAAGAAGACCCTTTACAGTTTCAAATGATGTCAAACACGTAAGTGTTTGATTATTAATGATGGAGTATTTTAAGTTTATTCTGCTATGATAAGGAGAAAACATGTCAAAATCCTTCAAATGCTCAAATTTTTCTGTGCATTGACGTAATTTCAGACGCGATATTGATTGGCTCCCCCGCCCTTTTTAAATAGCCAATTGATAATTTTAATGGGAGTGCCCTGCTGGAGGGCAAGAGAGTGCTACCTGCCGTTGTCTCCATTGAGTGAGTATTTTTAGCCTAAATAAAAATGTAATAAAATGCACAAACCGACGAGGAGATAACCCTGAGCTTTACTAATGCCATCATAGAAGAAAACACATAAGAGACATTTGTGAATTTTGTGCCATAAACGTTTATGCCTTATCTGTCCCCAGTGAGGGGAAACAATGGCAGCCATCAATATACAATCAAAGGTTACCTCACATAAACACTGGATATATTAATCATTGTATTTTTAGCCATAAATTATACATTTTGTGTTATTTTCTTACCTGTATTGTTGTTGTGTACTGTGCAAACAACTGCAGTGATTAGTTTCACTGACTACTAAAGTTAGCCAAAGAGTTGCAAAAGTGATGTGAGACTGAAAATGCAATGTTTGCAAATCCTTTTGCACCTTTATTAAATCATTTGTTGTACGAAGAGTATTAAACTTGGGCTCATTGTGATCTTTATTGTTTTTCTTTAATATGATTTATAATATTAAAATACAATACAGTTTGATGTAATATTAATATAAATATAATCTTGGTGGCAGTAAAAGGCAAGGAATTTTCCACGAAATACATGTAAACATTGCCAAAGTGGAGGTCTGCCATGTGTCTGACGGTTTTAGTAACTATAAAATATGAAATCGGGTGGTGTGTATACTAGTGATAGGACAATATATTGCGGAGGCTGATATACATTTTTTCAATCGGCCAGTAAATTTCTCTATTATTTAAATTTGATGTTTGTAATAAAAAAGACACTCAGTGTCACTCAAATGTAAAGCCAAAGTCTGCCAGACAGTAAAATGACCAATCATTATTCACTTTTTAACATGACGCACAACACCACACTAGTTTAACACTTATTCAAACAGTACCATGAGATGTCAGATCCACATTAATTATGTCTTGTAAATGTTTTAAGTACTTTAAATCAAAGATATATTTATAAATGTTATTCATAACAGATGTATTTAACTTTAACCAATGTTCTGATGTCTCTTATTTACTGTAATAACATTTGTGATATATCGGCCTCAGCTTTCTTAATATCGGCATCGCCCATAAAAAAGCAATATCAGTCGACCACCAGTCTATAGATCACAAGTGCCCAAAGAGTTTGGGTTCATATTAAAAAATTTCTAAACAGACCGGCTTGTGCTGCCTCTCTATAGAGGGGCCAATGTAAACTGCTGCTTTCTTGCCCTCCAAGGTGGGTCACGTGACTGAAAACTATCAATAGTGTTTAGTTTACCTCACTGCCTGAAATCTGATGAGAAGCTTAGGTGCAAAATGACGCATAAAAGTCATTGATTGGTATTGGCAGAAATGAGAACCTGTAAGCCTATATCTTCTAAATGCAAATATTGTCAATGTTTTCGAGCACACTATATAGATATCCTAAAGCTTACATATTCAAATTAGAAGCCAAAGAACTTACATTTTGATTTTATGGGGACCTATGACTTTTAATGTGTCCTATCCTACTGTTTTTATCCAACTTTTTCTATGTTTAAGTGCTATAATTGTGTCCCAAATGCTTCTATCAACTTAGAAAATGTGAAAAGAAACAACCTAGTAACTTAGTTTTGGTAAACCATTCACTACAAGCATGTGAAAAAATAGGTAATTGAAATTTATCTCCCCTTGTGATGTCAGAAGGGGATAATACCGCCCCTTAATCAAACCACGACACTGCCATTTAGTGCAGAGATCATTTTTGCACATTTTTGCTCACACCTACAAAGTGGCAATTTTAACATGATATAATAAATTATCTATATAGTATTTTAAGCTAAAACTTCACATTCGTACTCTGGGAACACCAAAGATTTATTTGACATCTTAAAGAAATATTCAATTTTCTTAAAAGAAAAATCCAGATAATTTACTCACCACCATGTCATCCAAAATGTTGATGTCTTTCTTTGTTCAGTCGAGAAGAAATTATGTTTTTTGAGGAAAACATTGCAGGATTTTTCTCATTTTAATGGACTTTAATAGAGCCCAACATTTAATACTTAACTCAACACTTAACAGTTTTTTCAACGGAGTTTCAAAGGACTCTATATGATCCCAAACGAGGCATAAGGGTCTTATCTAGCGAAACGATTGTCATTTTTGACAATAAAAATAACAAATATACACTTTTAAAGCACAACTTCTCTTCTAGATCAGGTCGTGATGTGTGATGTGACCCCACGCAATACGTCATGACGTCAAGAGGTCACAGAGGACGAACGCGAAACTCCGCCCCAGTGTTTACAAGTGTGTTGAAAGAGGACCGTTCCTACGTTGTTGTATGTCAACTGATACTAATTAATGTCTTTGTGTCAGTTTATTGTTTACAATGGTCCCCAAATGTGCGTTTTATATATGTAACACGTGACCTCCCTACGTCACTACGCATTTACATTAGGTCGCGCTGGACCGGATTTAGACGAAAAGTTGTGCTTTAAAGTGTATATTTTTAATTTTTCTTGTCAAAAATGACAATCGTTTTGCTAGATAAGACCCGTATGCCTCGTTTGGGATCATTTAGAGTCCTTTGAAACTCCGTTGAAAAAAACTGTTAAGTGTTGAGTTAGGTATTAAATGTTGGGCTCTATTAAAGTCCATTAAAATGAGAAAAATCCTGCAATGTTTTCCTCAAAAAACATAATTTCTTCTCGACTGAACAAAGAAAGACATCAACATTTTGGATGACATGGTGGTGAGTAAATTATCTGGATTTTTCTTTTAAGAAAATGGACTATTCCTTTAAAAAAGTCTTGTGAAATGTCCCCTTTCAGCATAAACCCTAACATGTATGTGTCATTGTTTAAAAACAGCATGTAATTCTGTTCATTTCTTTTGTGAGAATGATCATCTATTTTTACTGCAAAACAAGGAAACATACCCAGTAACAACACACATGTGGTCTGTTTTTGTGTCTTTCTCCAGAGACATCGTCTGGTCCATTTAAAGACCAGACATTCAGGTCACTGCATTTCACATGCGACAGTCTGTCCACATGGGCCTTCAAGAAATATTTTCTTTAATTCTGAAGGGAAAGCCACAGTATGATGGGCACACACATTTGTGTGTCACTGTGCTGTTATAAATGAGGGTATTAAAGTTTGAGCACCTATGGTAACCGTCTTACCCAGAGCAAGATCGTGGACAAAAATAACTACATGCAATTTTCCCATCAACCTTTTCCCATTAGTGTTCTGTCAGTATGAGCTGAACAATTTAAAAAAGCCCAGCAAATTACATTACTATTATGGTTTATAACTCTAATTCAATTTGGACCATTTTCACCTTTGTGTATGGAAGAAAATGACATTAAACATGTGATAACATTGCTGAGAAATAAGTATAAACACTGACCACTTTGTCGCCAGAACCCGATTGAAATCAAACATTGATGCTACCAATCTCATTTTTAGATTATAAGACTATAGCCTGGGTTTCACAGACAGGGTGATTCGCGTATAAGTAAACAGATTTACATTTCAGAAATAAGATCTTTAGGAGAAGTTGTGTACTTAAAGCGATAGTTTACCAAAAATTAAAATTCTGTCATCACTTTCTCATTCTTATGTTTTTCTAAAGTTTCTTTTTTCTGATGAACATAAAAGAAGATATTTTGATAAATGATGGTAAGCACACAGTTGATGGTACCCATTAAATTCAATCGTATTTGTTTTTCCTATGGAAGTCAATGGTTACTTATCAACCGTGTGCTTACCATCATTTATCAAAATATCTTCTTTTATGTTCATCAGAAAAAAAGAAATTCATACAGGTTTAAAACAACATGAGGATGGGAAAGTGTTGACGGAATTTATTATTTTTGGGTGAACTATCCCTTTAATAAATAATGAGCAGATCGTGATGTTCTTTGTGTTCTTGTTTTTCAGGGTGAGAGCAGATCCAGTCCCCGGCGGTTAGATCGGACCTTGAGCCCGTCTCCTAATGACCACGAGCGAAGGATCTCACACTCCCTGTATGGGATTGAGGGGCTTGATGACAACCTGAGACCACAACCAAACACACCCAACCACAAAATGAGTGAGTTACACATTTGCAAAACTAACAACGCATTTAAAGGGATATTTCACCTTAAAATGAAAATTCTGTAGTGAACAAATGCACTGCAAGTCGTAATTAATAAAATCGATATAATCAATTATGAAATTAGTTGTCAAAGAATTTCGACCAGCTTAACAAGGCAGTGTTGCCAGGTCCGCGGGCTCTCGGCAGAAGTCTGAACTGGGCGTTAATATGTTTTACCTGTTTCCACAGGTTGAAGTTTTTCTGCGGTAGAGATGAAAGGTTTTGTTTTCAGTAGTTGTTGGAATTTGGGCTGTAGATGGTTGCTTTGCAATAATTTTGAATTGGGCCATTGGGCTGGCAACCCTGACAGGACAATGACAGAAGCAAAAGTGAAAACGAACGCTGGTTAATAAAGGTTTTTAATTCATCTTTTAAAGAGCAACTATTGCCCAATTCACGATTTTACACCTTTGGTGTGTAAGTGTGTATTAGTACATGTTAACAATATGCAAAAGGTACAAACCCCAAAATAAACTATGACGCAATCGATGAGTTTGTACAAAATCAGTGCTTTCAGGAAGACAGGGAAATCTGGAGCTACAAAACTGTACGGTATTTGGAAAATAATTTGTTTTTTTAACCATAAACCATGCGAACACATTGTATTATACCAAATACACAAATATGTGTTGTTTTTTTAGTAATAAAATAGGTAATTTAAGTGAGTTTAATTATTGTTGGGTTTAATACAAATAGCATTGAGCCACAAACTAAGCATCTGTTTTAAAGTAAGGGGGAAACCCTGTTTTTTATTACTGTAACAACACACGTAGCGATGCTCTTTCTAGATACTGACAGATTTCAGGTGATCTCCTGGCTTTCTATGCCATTTTGCCCTTTGTTTTTTTCATGTGTTCAATACTTATTCCCTGTGTCCTTTCAATTTATTTATTATGACTCAACTTGTATACTTAAATGTTCTGATTTCTTTGTATGAATTCAATATTCGCTTAAAGGCTACATCTGGTGGAAATTTTGTGTCAATAGCCCACTTAGAAATCCCCTTAATGATAAAAATGCTATTGTGTCAAATAATTATTTTCCCCGCTGTATATCACTTTCATATCATATGGTTTATTTATTTTGTTAATAAATAATGTTAATTTTCATCAAGCTCTAAAGTTGAAGATTAAAATGAGTTTATTAATCTGTGGCAAAATTTCCTTACCAGCACATCCCTGATGATTACAACTCAATACGTTTTGACATTTTAAGATGTTTTACTATTCAAAAACTGCACAAACTTTTTTTTATTAAAGGCTTACAATATCAGTAGTGTAGTAGTGTGGGGCTTTTGCACTTCTACACATGAATACCCTAATTTATTGCCTTATTTAGCTACAAGTGAAAAATCGAATTGAGTAAAAATATAGGTATCCGATTAAACGGAAAAAATAATTGACTGATTAATCGTTAATAATTGTTAGTTGCAGCCCTACGTGCAATACTAGCAGCACAATTAACTGCACAATGAGTGGTTACAATACTAACAAAGAGGAAGTAACAACAGGTAGGTATACTATAATATTTACAGCAATTTGTCTCAGTTGGAGGGACCACAAACAAGTGTAACCATTAAACCGATTTTTCAAAATCCAAAACAAAGTGTTTCTCTTCACTCCATCTACTCTCAGATCCACTAAAAGTACCGTTTCGTAAAAAAATCCCGATTTGCATGATTTTTAAAAGCTGGATGAGGTTAATTCTCAGCAGATGTTCTTTGTGATCACATTTGAGCACAGCTTCAAATTACAGGAGCAGAATTGGCATCCCTTAGCCTGTGGAATATAGGGAACATGTGGTCTAACAAAAACCATATGAGAGTTACTCAGGACAAACAGATGCAGAGCTGTGTAGGTTACTGAGAGCTCTCTGTGTGAGAGGCAACGCACAGCCAGCGCTGTTATTCTGTCTGTCAAGAACTGAATTCACTTGGGGGAAATGACAGTAGCAAAAGCCAGCAGGGTGCCAGACGCACACACATACACATGCACATGTCTTTTTCTATTTACAAAATACATGCACAGTCATGTCCATGTATACAAGCTATTTACACACACTTCTATGACACTCCTGCAGAGAGGACACAATGTCAGTCACAATGCCACTTTGTCTTTTTTTTCAAAAGCCTACTTTAAAATCTCCTTAGGAGATGTTTGAGTGAAGATGCAGTGAATTGTAGTCCCAGCATAGGGTGATGTTTTTTAAGTACAGATGGGGTTGTTCATTTGGGTGTGGGTCTGTTGTTCAGGTGAAGGTCTATACAGGCAATGCAACAAATGCTCTTGGCTTTAAACAGGTTAATGAGTCTGGCCGTTGTTTCAGGAATATTGAGTCATTCGTTCTTGAGTCAGGCTACAGGTTGCCTTTTATGTTTGTTATTGCGCCTGCTTTTTTCTCTTATGTTCAATACAGACTACAAGCTTACATTACAGCTCAACTATAATTTCTCTTGTCATGATGGTTTATAATCAGTAGCTGTGGAGAAAACAACTTCATAGTAATTAAATAGGGCTGTGACGATTAATCGCGTGTCCCTTTAAAAATATCTGTCTGAAATCGATTCTGAATCGCAAGGCTGCGATTTTGTGTTTAATGTGCAACTTGTGCGTGTACAACAGTGTTTTGGTCCGTAAGAAGTCCTCATTAATCTAAAATCATAGATTAATGTTAAGCAAAATTTAAAATCATAAAAAATATTCTTTATTACCGTGAAAATACCTGAAACAATTTAAAGAACAGCGATATTTATATTCTTTTAGACATTTCCTTGAATAGTGTTTGTAATGGTGCTTCTTCTGTGGCACAAATGAAGTTCTGCATGAGAGCGCCCTCTGTCTTTTTGATGTGCCAGGATTTTGCCAATTACCAAAAAATTTAGACGATCAAGAATAGTTTACAGAAGTAAATGTCGTGAAATTTGTTACAGTTTCTTGGATTTCTCTACTGTTGAAATAAAAAAAATAGATTTTTTATTTATTTAATCTAAAAAGTAGCATTTTTTCTCTTTCTTAACTCTTTCACCGCCAGCGTTCAGTTGCCAGCCATCGCCAGCATTTTTCATGATTTTTTTCAAAAAAAATTCAATGACTTCCAGAAAATGTTCCTTAAATATATAAACATACAATATATCAAATTAACAAATAGACCCTCTGCTTTAAAAAAAAAGTGTTTCATCCTACCTTCGTTACTTCTCTTGTAATCCCCTCACAATATGAATAGGTTTCTTAAAAAAAAGCTGAGATAATTCCATTTTTGTGAAGGACTTTTGATAGAGATCAGATGCAGAGCGATCTTTAAAACATAAACAGAGTTCTTACTCTTTCACGTGAGGCGTTACTTCCGGGTTGCTTAAGTTGCTTAATAATGGTATTGCGGAAAGCCGGAAATACTCGTCATTGGCAGGGAAGCGTTTTCGCATAATTGATGAGTTATCATCAATGATCCAAAAGTACAGTATATGGGAAAAATGAATGGAACCAGAGTCCCGCTAACATCCGGGTTGGCCTACAAAAATAGGCTACATCATCTCTGTGGCACTCTATTCAGAAATGGAACTCGCAGCAGACTGACAGTTGGTGGGGGCGGGGTTAACAGATCCCGCCCCATAGATATGTACACTATATGTCGCCTTGGCTACGGCAGTTCATTGGACGAATGCGTCAAATAGAGCCGCCATCTTGAAACAGGGGAACCCCGCATCAGCGTCATTGTAGGCAATGGTGTAACGGAAATAAAATCACCATAAATCGTCATGAATTTTCTTTTGGTTCGTTTCAACAGTCAGACATGTATTTAGCATTGAGTCCAGAAAAAATACAAGTTTTGATATTATGAAAATCTACTTT
The DNA here is from genome assembly GCF_030506205.2 of Paramisgurnus dabryanus. Taxonomy (NCBI): domain Eukaryota; kingdom Metazoa; phylum Chordata; class Actinopteri; order Cypriniformes; family Cobitidae; genus Paramisgurnus; species Paramisgurnus dabryanus. The sequence goes on from NC_133342.1 coordinate 2,158,565, forward strand.
TTCTAACTATAATGCATAGTGCTAGTAGGTCTAACATCAATACGCAACACAAAAGTCTGGCATCGTCCATGCATTCGAAGTACAGGTGAAGATAGCAGCTTTACCTAGCTACTTCCTATGACAAGACCCCTCTTCTAATGCTGCGTTCCAGGCAACCTGTAACCCGTAACTCACGACTTCAAAACCACGACTCACGACTTTGAACTGGGAGTACATCGATCTAGTACGAGTTCACGGGTGGGAAGTCACGGGTTTGACTGCCGTTCCAGAGCACTTTCACCGGTAGAAGGTTGTAAAAACACGAGTTACAGGCTGCCTGGAACGCATAAGGTCGTGAGTCGTGGTTTTGAAGTCGTAACTCACGGGTTTAAAAACCTGCCTGGAACGCACCATAAGATGGCGGCGGTTTCCAAGGCGACATCTAGTTTATATATCTATGCTCCCCCCCAAGCTGCCTAGCTGATGTCTTCAGAGAATGATCGCCAAGAGAGGACGGAAGTACAAGTTTATGAGGGCACATGCACTTAACATCACTTATAGGATGTACACGCCAAATGCAAATTCAATGATTTGCCAAGTAGATTACATACGAAGTCAATGCAAAGACACGAATAGACGCGAACTCCCACGGGACTTTGCGAATGACACATGCACTATTCCCTCAAATGCGTCTTTGGAAAAATATTCAACTCAAGCGAAAAACTCGCATGACGCAAAGTTAAATATAGTAAGTAATCGATGCTTCGTGTTTGGTGTGTACGCAGAATTAAACAGTTGCAATATTCCATAAAAAAGTTTTGATTTGATGTGGACTTGAATATATACATGTCATCTCTTTCTATCAACATAAGAGGGAAAGAAGCTAAAATTTGTACACCACTTTTAAAAAAATAAAGCCGTGCAAATTGCATCAATTTGCGCCTGCATGAGAAACTACAATTAATGAGAGAGAGAGAGAGATAGATAGAGAGAGAGAGAGAGAGAGAGAGAGAGAGAGAGAGAGAGAGAGAGAGAGAGAAAGCGAGAGTTGAGCATTTCCAGCTTACAGATGTGCCATTTTCAAGGAATTTTTTTTTTTAAATTATCAGAAAATATATTATTACTACTATACTACTATATTATCTGTTTATATTTTTCAGACACCAGAAAAATATCAGTTTTTATACATATTTTCTGTTTTAGATGACGGAAATATACAGGTTATGGGAATAAAAGGTTTGGGAAACAACATTTTTATAGGAATTATGAGAATAAAAATGCACAAATCAGGAAGCATTAATACCCAACAAATGGAGAAGGGACAGCTCTGTAAAAATTTTTTTATTTCATTTTAATTTTCATGTGCTCATTTCTGTTATAGATGACACATTTCTCTGTTATGGACGTGACATATTGGAAAGCTGCACTTATGGAAAATAATAAAAATGCTAACTTAAAAACTCAAATAGTGATATCTGAGATTTTAGTATGGTTAAAACATTTGGTCAAAAACTTAATTCTTTGTATGTCATGGTTGACATTTCTCACAAATGTTTTTTTATGAAACATTAAAAATCCAACCTAACTACGTCAACTGATTTGTGTAAGGATTATAAGTAGTGGCACTGTATGATTTTAAATAGTGTGTCTTTGAGATGTCCTCATTGTTAGAGTTTCTAATGTGTGTGTGTCTGTCAGATAAAGCAAAATGGACTCCTCCATGTCCTTAATTTGTGCAAACCGTACACTACAAATGATTCACGGCTGTTCTTGACACACTTTGACTTTGACCTGCTTTGCTTGAGATTTAGTTTTGCATACATTATAAATAACACTGTTGCGATCTCTTTATTTTCACCATCTGTGAAACAGGAAACCCATCATCATTTGTCGTTGTAATTCCCAAAACATGCACAAAAACCTGTCCTCCTTATTTGTTTCTTAGATCATTATCAGCTCTCCCCCACCGTCAACATGCCTCAGGATGACATGGTCATAATAGAAGATGACACGCCGCATGTTCTCCCTGCACGGCTGTCTGACCAATCATCTTCCAGTTCTCATGATGACATGGGTTTCGCAGTGGAAACGCCTCCGCCGCCACTCTGGGTCCAAGGACTTCCGGACAGGTATAGTAAATAAAAAAGTTTGGTATATAATTTATTACGATGCATGAGTTCACTTATTGTAGTATTGTCTGTGTATCTATTTTGAGCCTAAAACCTCCAAGTCTTCTGACGATCTTCCTGAAATAATTGAGTCCATGGCCTTTCCATTGTTTGTCAAGAAGTCTCAGTTATTAGAAGCAGGCCAAGGATGAATGCTGATGCTTCTCTCTCTCTCTTGTCTCTCTCTCTCACGCAATCTCTTCTTTAGCTCTGCCAGTGCTAATGATGAGGGGGCGTTTCAGAGGGAAGGCTTTGGCAGGCAAAGCATGTCTGAGAAACGCACCAAGCAGTTTGGAGACCCAAGCCAACTCGACATCATCAAGACCCGCAAGTCTAAGAGCATGGACTTAGGTACTCTTAAGATCAACCTCGAACAGAGCGAAGGGGCCTAGAAAATCAATTTAAAGCGTAGTGCTTTGGACATAGATACACTAAAGTTTAATACAAAAATTCAGTCTAGCCTAAAGGTCAATCCTACTTGATACTCGGTACTTGAGACTTGAAACACTACCCTGAAATCTAATGCATTGATCAAGTCCTCTGTTTATAATTCTCATAATCAACGTCCTATTTTATGTATCAACTTATAACACTCACTGTGCACTAAGAGCACAAAGTCTGCACTACATTGTTCTCATGCATGTGCTTTCTAATCCAAACACTGTTTTCACTGATCCAGTTCTGATGGATGCCTCAAGACCTGGGTATAGTCAGATTTTTTACGCATATGCGAGAGTACACGCCTAGTCGAACAACAGCCTTGCAAAGCAAACCGTGTTTTCTGGACTATATGACGCTCTGGAGCATAAGTCGCATCAATCAAAAATGTGTCATGAAGATGAAAAAACATATATAAGTCGCAGTGGACTATACGTCGCATTAATTTAGAAGATTATTTCACAAAATCCAATTTAATCTGGAAAGGCAAGTTATTCAACTAAACAATAGCATACAGAACAGCAGGCTGAATAGGAGTCCGTATGTTAGCGTAATACAAACAGTTATTTACACGATACACAATATATTATCCAGAACATACCTAGAAGGCTGAACAGGCTAAATGGACAGAACAAGCCAAAACGCATCAAGTTCGCAGGCTCGTCTGAAATTCCACATAATATAGATATAAATACAGGAGCAGCATATTTCGAACTCTCGCGGCTATAGATGGTAATGTTGTCTCTTGGTTCATATAGTCTGCCAAAATTAATTCATACTGACTTATGCTGCGTTTACACCAACCGCGTTTTGAGGTGTAAAAATCGCGTCTACCGCGCCTAGTTTGCCGCTTGAACAGTTTGAATGCAAGCATTTGAAGCGTGTCAGATGTAAAATCCGCTTCTTGTGGGAGCGGCAAGTGCTATGCGGTTGTCTGTTTGCAAGATGGCTGATGTTGATTGTGCATTTATTGAGAGTTACCGGTTTGTATTTGGTCACCTTACTATAGGTTGAAAATAAACGGCGCGGGTCGATAAATGTCACGTGACTCAAAAGTGAAATGTGTATTTACAACTTACCAGGTTGCCCAATGTCCTCACTGACACTCTTCCAAGCGAGGTCCTTTTTTATTCCTGTCTCTATAGAAATAAGAACTGCTCACGAACAATATAAAGCGTTCCTTCATGTTGAATGAGTGACTCCGGGCGGGGCTGCCGCCACAGCAGCAAGCAGGCTCCTGATTGGTTAACGCGGCGCAAAAATCCGCCAAAGTTCAAATTTTTTTTAACTCGGGCATCAGCCGCAAATTCGCGGCAAACGCAAAATGCACAAAAATCACCATTCGCACGAACAAGGCAAAATTGCGTCTACCATGCAGCGATAAACACCTCATTTGCACCGCGAAACCTCCAGACTCGTCAACGTGTCATCACATTGACTTACCATTGAAATCACTCGCGCTTGATGCCTCTGCCGTGGCTGGTGTAAACGCAGCATTACAATTCACGCCTGACTATAAGTAGCATGACCAGGCAAACTATGAAAAAGTGTGACTTACAGTCCGGAAAATAATTTGACTTATACACGTGCGCTGACGTTCAACTCATGCGTATAGGAACAAATTGCAATACCTCTCATGGTCTACATGCTACATACTCCTGTTCGCGCATGTGCGTCCAATGTGTACAATGTGCGCAAGGTTTCAAAAATCCATCTTCTGAAGATGAAAATTGAGTCACGCAAGTGTTCACGTAAAAAATTGACTATACTTAGGCATTCACACTTTCATCTTTTCCACCAAAGTGATGCAGCTGAAGTCGGTGCTTGGTCAGGTGATTGGTGGACTGTCTATCCGATGTTTTTACACCGACTTTAGAGCCAAACATCGACATAGTTGTCTTTATTGCTACGAAGTTTTGCCGCCACCAAACATAGCATACAGATTTTATAATTTTATAATACTGGGTGTCTTGGCATACTACTACTGTTTTTATATATATTTCTAATCACCCCGAATCACCTTGGATGAAAATATTGCATCAACCACAGTTAAAGGGGCAGTTTACCCAAAAATGAAAATTCTGTCATTTCCTTATCCTCATGTTGTTGTAAACCTATATGAATTTCTTTTTTCTGATGAACACAAAAGATATTTTGAGAAATGATTGTAAACACACACAGCATATAGTGTTCATTGACTTCCATAGTAGGAAAAAGAAATACTATAGAATTCAACTGGTACAGTCAACTGTGTTTGACCATCAATTATCAAAAATTTCTTCTTCATAATTTATCACAATACTTCAATAATATTTTTTTCCTACTATGGGAGTCAATGGTTACAATCAGCTATGTGCTACCATCATTTATCAAAATACCTTATTTTGTGTTCATCGGAAAAATAAATGAATACCGTTTTAGAACAACATGAGGATGACAAAATGATTTTTGGGTGAACTGTCACTTTAAGACTGGTCCACCCAAGACTCGAGCCAATTTATTCAGGCCACAACCACTTTGGTGAACAAGTGTGAAACCATCTCCAGCATCATATTGGTAAAAAAGTTACGACTCTGAATGAAAGTGATCACTATGTTAACCCACACTGTTGATTAATGAGCACTGATTGATTGTCTCTGTCTGATTTGTTAATGGTAATACTTGCCTGGTTGCCTGCTGCATGTTGAATGGTCAAACTAACCGTCCTGTGAATGTATGTGTGTCTATGTGTGTGCCCCTCACACAGTGGCTGATGAGATTAACCTCACACGCTTCACAGACAAGCAGACAGGTAAGCATGGTCACTCCTGCACTTACTCACACACTCACGTCTGTTCACCACAGGATTATTGGATTAGATGTTGGCATTGATTTTTAGGCTTGTTTCATACTGTTTGCGTAAGTGACGCATATTTATTTCACCACCGCATTAATGTGTTGAAGCATTCACACTGCGCGCATAAACAGCACGTGCTGCGGAGCAGGATTGCATCTGCTAGTAAAATAGATTTCATGCAATAATAGATTTAATTGCTCACCCATTGTTTGGCAATTTATAAAATTTGATATGATGCAGGTTAACTATGAAGTGATGGATGCAAATTGCACGTTTTAGTTCAGTAAAGCAGATGAAATCAAAATTATGCGATACATCAGTTTATAGGTACACTTTTTCATCCAGATATGAAAGTTCTCTCATAATTTATTCACCCTCATGCTATCCCAGATTGATATGACTTCCTTACTACGTTTAAACACAAGAATAATTTTATATAAAATTGGTGTTATTTTTATACAGGGCTCAACTTGGCGAAGCCCCAAAAGCATATGCATCCATCATTAAAGCAATCCAAATGACTTCAGTAGGTTAACATACATCTTCTTAAGCTATTCAATACAATAAACAATTAAATAAATAAGATGTATGATGCGATTAAATTTACAATAAAATAAATATTCCAACAAATCTGTTATATGCCATTTTAGTTTTATTAATATTTTGAATTATTTATTTGGACATTTTTAATTTTCATGTTAATTTCAATAAATTTTTTAATAACTATTTATAATATATAATAATATAATATAATATATAATAACTAACTAACTATTTATAAGTTTTTAAAAAAGTAGCATTTTTTATATTTTTCACTAAAGTTTAAATCAAATGAAAGAACAGACCTTCCCTCAAAAAAAGTTCTATCCTACTTTTTAAATTTTTTTATCACCTATCAAAAATGGGTAGATTTCTTTAAAAATGCAAATTTTTTATAAAAAGCTGTGATAATTGCATTTTTATGAAGGGCTTTTAACTCTTTCACCGCCAGCGTTTTTTAAAAAAGTTGCCAGCCAGCGCCAGCGTTTTTCATGATTTTCACCAAAGTTTAATGCCTTCCAGAAAATGTTTTTCTTTAAATATATAAACATACAATATACCAAATGAAAGAACAGACCCTCTGCTTTCAAACAAAAAAAACCCGTTTCATCCTGCCTTCAGTGGTTCTTTTGTAATCAGCTTTTGAATATGGGTAGGTTTCTGCAAAAACACCACACAGATAATTCCATTTTTGTGACGGACTTTTCATAGAGATCCCATTCAGAGCGATCTTTAAAACAGACACGGACATGCAGCCACTTGCCATAGGGCAATACTTCCGGGTTTAAAAAGTTGCCACCTGGTGGATAATAGCGGTATTGTGGAAAGACAGAAAATCTCGTCATTGGGGGGGAAGCGTTTTCTCTTAATTGACGAGATATCTCGTCAATGGTGGTGAAAGAGTTAATAGAGATCAGATTCAGAGCGATCATCAAAACATACACACAGTTCTTACTGTTTGCCCTAAGGGGTTGCTTCTGGGGTTGCCCATAAGTTGGGAAAGAGCGCCACCTGGTTGATAATAGCGGAAATACGGATTGCCGGAAAAACTCGTCATTGGCAGGGAAGCGTTTTCTCTTGAAAGAGTAAATTGAAATGTCTTTTTTAATTTTTAATTATTTTAAATTTTAAATTTCAGTTTTATTTTGTTTCAGTTGATAATTTAGTGCCTCAAATTAAACCTCTTTCAGTTTTTTGCTTAGATAATATTTCTAATTATCGTTTACATCAAGGTCCAGAGAAAATGAATTTTTTAGATTCAAGTTAATGTTAATCTAAACTACAATTCTATTTAATGTTTGCAATCTTTTTAGGTAAAAATATATGTTGTTAGACATGGGCTGCGTCCGAAATCTCTAAAATGCTGCCTTCAGAATCGGAGGCAGCATTCGGAGACATCAAGGCACGTCAGTATCCAATGTTTGGTTTACTTTCTGTCTCCTGAGATACCTTGATTGTCTTTTTTCACAATTCTATGTGTGACTGGATTACAGTCAAATCATACTAATAAGGCCCGCACTTCAGGCTTTCAACCAAATGAAAAGGACAAGCAGAGACAAAGTCACAGATAACAAATTTATTAATCAATTAAATTACTAAAACCACATTGAGCGAGACAGTAAAATTTAAAAAACCCTTTTGACCAATGGAAACAGGTCAACAAAATAGGCTTTGTTGTGGTTGGCTTACATGGGCCGTCCACCATACACTGACCAACACAAACAAATTCAAAAATTACAAGAAGAGGAAAAAATAAAAAAAATAAACTAATCAAGTTAGTTTATTTTCTCTGATTGCAATAAACAATTTACTGCTCAAATAATAAACACACACTTCAAACCAAATAAAGAACAAAATTATGTAAATCCACCCAACACAAACCAAATAAGTCAAAATAAGACAAATTAAATAAGAAAACACAATCCCCACAATAACTACACTACATTCTTGAGCAGTTTTAGTGTAAAGCAGATCAAAGAAATAATACCACTCGAATAACAAAACCAAAATACTAAATCAATTCAAAAAAACAAAGCCTAATAAAACTATTATACTTATACTAATAATGAAGAAAAATAAAGCAACCAAAGACAATTTCAATACAACTCACACACACCACACACATACAACCAACAAATACACACAAACCAAAAGATTATAACACAATCAATCTGCTCCGTAAATGAGCAGCATTAATACAAAAAACAAGAAATATCACAAACCCCAAAATCCAAAATAACCAAAATAAATCAATAAATAGACAGGTCTAAATAATAATACCAGATAATGTCAGTAAAAGAAAAACACAATCTTACGTTAACTTCATTGTACACACAGAACAAATACAATGAGCAAATAAACACAGGTCAAAAGACTATACTTGATCTGCTCCGTTAGCGGTATCCATACAGAAGACAAAAAGAAATAACAAACCCCAAAATAACTGGAATGACTAAATCAATTAATAAACAAATCTAAATAATAATAGCTGATAATTTCAACAACCGAAAATAAAATAAAGAAACAACCAAACAACCACACAATTTCAGTTAAACACACATACCCAACAAAATACAATCGGCAATAAATGAAAATCAAAAGAATTGCGTCACTATTAATCCGCTCCGTAAATGAGCGGTGTCAATATGCAGGAAGCAACCCAAATACAATACCCCAGATTTCTAAATACCTAAGTTAATAAACCATACATCCCAAAATCAAGTTACGGGTTTAGAGCGGCTCCAATGAGCCTCGTACAGGCATTAAGAATGTTCAATGAACTTGCGAGCGCTCGATACAACCACGAGCGTGCACTGCAAACCCGCTTCTCAGACGGGAACGCCGATTTAACCGCAGCAAAGCAGCAACTGGCACTCTGAAAAACATTAGACATACATTCGTTTGCTTTTCTTCTTCCTCCCCACTCCTCTCCCATTTATAATCACACCAGAAGGGTAGGGAAAAATAAAATTACCTTTTGCGTGTATAACACTCACATACTCACAACGGATGCCTGGATATACCGGACTTATCTAAAATAACACCAAGCAAGCACATTAATCACACCTGTGAATTAAATAAACTTCCCCACGAACACCCGTATTCTAATTTGTATAATTCCCTCCCATCTATACCCTCCAATTTAACCAAACCTACCTTTACCGAGGAGTGAAGGAGATACAAGACCTACAGCAACAGGTCACATCAGTACAATTGGCACGAAGAAAGCGAAATCACCTATGCCGATATACAGCCACAGGTCACATCAGTACAATGGCACGAAGAAAGCGAAATCACCTGTGCCTATATAGCTACGTGATTGCCTGACGTACGCAACCACGCACCTGGTGCAATCTGTCCGCTCTTTTAAAGGGCTACGCCAACTATTGTTAAAGGGGCAATCCCACTACATATGCTTGGGCGTGTGCGGGGAATGTGATTGGCCGAGCCTGGTCGAGTTTGAAAAAATAAAATGGCGGCCAAGAAAACGACTGGAGCACAAATTAACAAATTAAATTTATATTTTCACTTTTTACACCTTTTGATTGCATTTCTAGTGAGAAATTAGTATTTTATTTTTCTAATATGAGATTAGTTATCACAAAGGTATATTTTAAACAGAATTCCAGTATGTTGCCTATGAAGTCTGTCCGAGTGCATTTCCCCAAGCTGCCTCAATGCTGCCAAAGTCATTGCCTCATGACCTCAAGTCAGCTGCCTTAGATTTTGGACCACAGTGCATTGCCAAAATTGACTGATTTTGTTATTTGTAGGGTTTACATATACTGTTTAGAAATGCGTGTGTGTAAACATGTTTTTGTATCCCGGTGGGGACAAAAGCCTGAATGCACACCAACTCATAAGGGACTTGTTACCATGGGGACGTAAATAGAGGTGCCCCAGGTAAACAAGTTTATAAATCGTACAGAATGATATATATTTTTATCTAACAATGCTGCGTGTTTTCTGTGAGGGATAGGTGTAGATGTAGGGGTCAGGGGATAAAATATACAGGTTGTCCTGTATTAAAACTGTTACGTCAATGGAACGTCCCCATGGTGATAATAAAATAGACGTGTGTGTTTTTATATATATGTGCCTATTTTAAAATATTGCAGTATCATGAACATTTGACTGTCTAGTCTTAAAAATAGCTGGGAGGGTCTGACACGTTTCGGTAAGGCAGTGTTGATGAAGATAAATGCATACAAGCTTCCCTGTGCTTTATTTCCAGTCGTTTATCTTCATCACTTTATACAGATATGGATCTTCTCCCACTGCCACGGCCAACTACATACGATAGCAGCTCGCGTACGCTATGTGATTTCTAGATAAACGTTGCAAAGTTCAGTTTCAAAGTTTAATGAGTGGACTCTTCCTCAGGGTCATCCACATATGATGTTGGCCCATCTCTTGGCCTGAAGAAGTCCAGCTCTCTGGAAAGTTTACAGACCGCTGTCGCTGAGGTGACGCTCAACGGTGACCTCCCCTTTCATCGGCCACGCCCGCGTATCATAAGAGGGCGGGGCTGCAACGAGAGCTTCCGTGCTGCTATTGACAAATCGTACGACAGGCCAGCAGCCAATGAGGATGAAGAGGAGGGCATGGACACACGTACGCCGCTTCTGATTGGTTTAGAAACACAAGAAATGGAGCAAATGATGTGCTAAATTGACAAATTTGTAATAATTGATTTGATTTCCGATTTCTATCCGTAGTGGAGGAGGACAATGAAGGAAGCTCTCGGTCAGGACGGGATTCAGCTTCCACGGTAGCTGACCTCACTCCACTCGCAGTCACCGAGCAACAGCTGATCAATGGCAATCAGCCTCAAAACGACAAGAAGAAAGAGAAAGGGGGGAAGGACAAAAAGAAGCCAGAGAAAGAAAAGAGTAAAACAAAGAAAGGAATGCTCAAGGGGCTCGGAGAGATGTTCAGGTAATTAAAAACACATCTGAACAGGGTAGCTTGTCAGATAAAAGAGTCTAAGAATAATGATGATAATAGAGCAGAGCACTTTTATAGACCTTATTCACTTCACAAAATGCAACCAGAGAATCTCTAATCAGATAAGCTTTCTTCCCAATCCTAATGAGCTGCCTGCCTACGCTCTTATAAATAGTCGGCAGCGAAACTGTGCTGCCTTACGGCTGTTTGGCCAAACTCTTACCAAGTAACATCATGAAAATTTTTAATTGCTTAAAAACGACAGATATAATCATACTTAGTGTGCCTTTTTTGGTCCTTCGATAATCCTATTTTGCAAGTTCTTTTATTTTTAGGATGTGACCAAGTCAGTATTATGTTAGCGCTGTGATTAGTCTTATCTTTTATGGTCATGATAGGCGGGCGTTGTCGTGTTGATAGCTGTAATGATGTGGAGCCATTGCCTCTTATATGGCTTTAAAGAAATAGTTCACCTAAATAAGAAAATTCTGTCAGGATGTACTTATCCTTATGCAATCCCTACATAAATGCATTTGAAGGACTCTGTTATCAAGAGTGACTCATGTGCATTACAAGTTATACATTGTTTTGTCAGTATGTGAGTCCGCTGGGTTTGATCCCATGACTTTTTGTGCTGCTAATGCAGGTGCACAACTGGACTATATGACTTCCTTTGCTTCCAACAAATACATTTTATTAAAATGCTATCATGTTGTTAGCACCGAGTGTCCAATGGACTGAGAGTGGATATGTTGCGCAGAGCCCTTTGGACGACCTTAGTTTGAGTCTTGACTCTTGTTCCCCTTCATTTTAATCTCTCATCCCATTAAGTTTCCTGTTTATTCAGGCTGTACTGTAAAGTAAAGCTTTAAAGGCTAAAAAATTACTTGTCATGTTATTTTCTTAATGGAGGTCAACATATCGAAGTTCCTAAAAGCACATCCATCCATCATTGAAGTAATACAAAAGATCATTTAACTTCAGATGACATTTATTAACCCACTGGAGTCTTTTTGGATTGCTTTAACAATGGATGGGTATATTTTTGGAGCTTCGCCATTTTGTCTTCCATATAAAAAGATGATGACATTTTAATAAAAAAAACAATAATTTTGTTTTTTATGACATAAGTAGTTCATTTGATAAAAGGTAGTCTTACATATAGTAATATTTATATGGGATGGCATGAGGATGAGTACATTTTGAGATAATTTTCATTATTCACTGTAAAAATTCCTTGTTGCACTAAAATTATAAGTTTAACTTGAATTAATAATTTATTTTCAATTTGGCTGTTTACTTGCTATAAAAATAAAGTTGTAATTTTTATTTATTTTTTATAATTAATAGTATTTTTTATAATATAATTTTCATATATCATTTAAATTTATTCCAACTCCTTACACTGTAAAAAGTTGGATCAACTTAAAATACTTTTAATTGTTAACACCCGAAAGTTACTTTAGGTTAAAAATTTTAATTGAAAAAACTCTTTTTTTGTGTGTTAATAATTTAGGTATATTTTTTAAGTTGATCCAACTTTTTACAGTGCACTACTCAAGAAAGTTGCAATTCATTTTGGATTGCTTTAACGATGGATGGGTATATTTTTTGGAGCTTCGCCATTTTGTCTTCCATATAAAAAGATGATGACATTTTAATAAAAAAAATTTTTTTTTATGACATAAGTAGTTCATTTGATAATAGGTAGTCTTATATATAGTAATATTTATATGGGATGGCATGAGGATGAGTACATTTTGAGATAATTTTCATATTCACTGTAAAAATTCCTTGTTGCACTTAAGTTCAACTTGAATTAATAATTTGTTTTCAATTTGGCTATTCAGTTGCTATAAAAATAAAGTTGTAATTAGGGCCCGAGCACCGAGGAGCAGGCCAGAATGGCCTGCACCGTAGGTGCGAAGCCCTATTGTTTTTGCTCGGATTATTATTAGGGCTCGAGCACCGAGGAGCAGGCCAGAATGGCCTGCACCGTAGGTGCGAAGCCCTATTGTTTTTGCTCGGATTATTATTTTTTTTTTTTTTTTTTTTTTTTTTTTTTTGTAACACTTTTGGACTTTTTGGGGGCCTTAACATACTCGAAAACTCTTGAAAATTGGCACAGACGTCAGAGTCGTCCGTCATCGCAGAAATCCAAAGGCTGGAACACGGGCGTGGCACGGGGGCTCTATAGCGCCCCCTGTAATGCAAAAAAAAACATTGATGCACAGATCGGGCAAAAATTTACGCACATGTACGAGAGTTGGTACGCATATAGATCTCATCGACCCGAACAACTTTCGCCCTCTAACATTTAAGCTCCGCCCAACAGGAAGTCGGCTATTTTGGATTGTTTAAAAAATGCATTCGTTGAACTTTTAAATACTCCTCCTAGTGGATTCATGGGATTGACACCAAACGTGGTGATCATGATGTCGAGACATTGTACTTGCTAAATTGCGAAGGGATTTTTGATATCTCGAACGGTTCTGCCATGGCGAGGCGACGAATTTATGGCAAATTTAGAGAAACAGGAAGTGTCTAATTTCTAAGGCAAAAAATATCTTATTGTGATGCCATGCAGGGTGTTTGTTCGTCTGAAGATTCCGATCGCATCGATGTGCCTATTGTGACTCCCGGGTATAGCGCCACCACCAGGCGCCAGGAAGTGTATCAGTCACAAAGCTGGATTTTTTTTTGACAATTCCATGCTATGTTCTTTTAAATACTCCTTCTAGAAAAATCATGCAATTGACACCAAAAGTGGTGAACATGAAGCCGAGAGATTGTAGATGATAAATTGCGAAGGGATTTTTGATATCTCAAACGCTGTTCCCATGGCAACGCGTCAAACTTTACTTTCATTTTAAAGGCATATTTAAGCCTTTTAATTGACGCCGATGTTCCTTTAAATACTCCTTCTAGGATATTCATGCGATTAACACCAGAAGTGGTCAACATGATGGCGAGACATTGTAGATGATAAATTGCGAAGGGATTTTTGATATCTCGAACGCTATTCCCATGGCAACGTGTCAAACTTTACTTTCATTTTAAAGGCATATTTAAGCCTTACAGTTGCATGCAGTGAACTTTTATATACTCCTTCTAGAATAATCATGCAATTGACACCAAAAGTGGTCAACATGAAGCCGAGATATTGTAGATGATAAATTGTGAAGGGATTCTTGATATTTCAAACGCTGTTCCCATGACAACCTGTCAAACTTTACTTTCATTTTTAAGGCATATTTAAACCTTACAGCTGCATGCGGTAAATTTTTAAATACTCCTCCTGAGGAAATAATGTGATTGACTCCAGAAGTGGTCAACATAATGCTGAGACATTGTAGTTGATAAATTGCGAAGGGATTTTTGATATCTCAAACGCTGTTCCCATGGCAACGCGTCAGATTTTACTTTCATTTTAAAGGCATATTTAAGCCTTTCAGTTGACGCCGATGTTCCTTTAAATACTCCTTCTAGGATATTCATGCGATTGACACCAAAAGCGGTCAACATGATGCCGAGACATAGTAGATGATAAATTGCGAAGGGATTTTTGATATCTCGAACGCTGTTCCCATGGCAACGCCCCAAACTTTACATTTATTTCAGGCATATTTAGGACTCTTGGCGTGCTTAGATTAACCTAAAAGTCGGCACAAACATCAGAGTTGTCGGCTGTTCAGAGTGGACAAATAGGTCAGACAAAGGCGTGTCTCTTTAGTGGCTCACTAGCGCCCCCGTTTGTCTAAAATGTGGGGTTTCTTTTACCTACAGTCCCCAAATGGCTCAGTAACAACATTAAATAGCCCACTGATATTTACCCACTTGATGCCCTTGCCCACCGTGCATTGTTTTCTCGGACGCACCGTGTAGCGGTAAAAAAACGTGCGAGGGCCCGCCATTGCTGCTTGCAGCTATATTTTTTATTATTTTTTTTTTATTTTTTATTTTTTTTATTTTTTTTAACACTTTTGGACTTTTTGGGAGCCTTAACATACTCGAAAACTCTTGAAATTTGGCACAGACGTCAGAGTCGCTCCTCATCGCAGAAATCCAAAGGCTGGAACACGGGCGTGGCACGGGGGCTCTATAGCGCCCCCTGTAATGCAAGAAAAAACATTGATGCACAGATCGGGCAAAAATTTACGCACATGTATGAGAGTTGGTACGCATATAGATCTCATCGACCCGAACAACTTTCGTCCTCTAACATTTAAGCTCCGCCCAACAGGAAGTCCGCTATTTTGGATTGTTTAAAAAATGCATTTGTTGAACTTTTAAATACTCCTCCTAGTGGATTCATGGGATTGACACCAAACGTGGTGATCATGATGCCGAGACATTGTACTTGTTAAATTGCGAAGGGATTTTTCATATCTCGAACGGTTCTGACATGGCGAGGCGAAGAATTTATGGCGAATTCAGAGAAACAGGAAGTGTCTAATATCTAAGGCAAAAAATATCTTATTGTGATGCCATGCGGGGGGTTTGTTTGTCTGAAGATTCCGATCGCATCGATGTGCCTATTGTGACTCCCGGATATAGCGCCACCACCAGGCGCCAGGAAGTGTGTCAGTCAAAAAGCTGGATTTTTTTGACAGTTCCATGCTATGTTCTTTTAAATACTCCTTCTAGAAAAATAATGCAATTGACACCAGAAGTGGTCAACATGATGCCGAGACATTGTAGATGATAAATTGCGAAGGGATTTTTGATATCTCAAACGCTGTTCCCATGGCAACGCGTCAAACTTTACTTTCATTTTAAAGGCATATTTAAGCCTTTCAGTTGACGCCGATGTTCTTTTAAATACTCCTTCTAGAATATTCATGCGATTGACACCAGAAGTGGTCAACATGATGCCGAGACATTGTAGATGATACATTGCGAAGGGATTTTTGATATCTCAAACGCTGTTCCCATGGCAACGCGTCAAACTTTACTTTCATTTTAAAGGCATATTTAAGCCTTTCAGTTGACGCCAATGTTCTTTTAAATACTCCTTCTAGAATATTCATGCGATTGACACCAGAAGTGGTCAACATGATGCCGAGACATTGTAGATGATACATTGCGAAGGGATTTTTTATATCTCGAACGCTGTTCCCATGGCAACGCCCCAAACTTTACTTTTATTTCAGGCATATTTAGGACTCTTGGCGTGCTTAGATTAACCTAAACGTTGGCACACACATCAGAGTTGTCGGCTGTTCAGAGTGGACAAATAGGTCAGACAAAAGCGTGTCTCTTAAGTGGCTCACTAGCGCCCCCGTTTGTCTAAAATGTGGGGTTTCTTTTACCTACAGTCCCCAAATGGCTCAGTAACAACATTAAATAGCCCACTGATGTTTACCCACTTGATGCCCTTGCCCACCGTGCATCGTTTTCTCGGACGCATCATGTAGCGGTAAAAAAACGTGCGAGGGCCCGCCATTGCTGCTTGCAGCTATATTTTTTATTTATTTTTTTATAATTAATAATATAGTATTTTTTATAATATAATTTTCATATATCATTTAAATTTATACCAACTCCTTAAAAAGTAAAAAGTTGGTTCAATTTAAAAAATTACTTTAATTGTTAACACCCGAAAGTTACTATAGGTAAAAAATTTCAATTGAAGAAACTAATTTTTTTTGGTGTTACCAATTTAGGTATATTTTTTAAGTTGATCCAACTTTTTACAGTGCACTACTCAAGAAAGTTGAAATTCATTTTGCATTTCTTTATCGATGGATGGGTATATTTTTTGGAGCTTCGCCATTTTGTCTTCCATATAAAAAGATGATGACATTTTAATAAAAAAAACAATAATTTTGGTTTTTATGACATAAGTAGTTCATTTGATAAAAGGTGGTCTTGTATATAGTTATATATGGGATGGCATGAGGAGGAGTACAATTTAGGTATATTTTTTCAACTTTTTACAGTGCACTACTCAAGAAAGTTGAAATGCCTCATTTAAGTCAAGTCGTTTAAACGTAAAAAATTAAGTGTAACAAGGATTCTTTACTGTTTTGGGTTAACTCTTTTTTTTTAATAGTGAAATATGGAATAACATTAAAAATTAATATTATGTGCTCTGTAATGTTTCTGTGTTTTGGATGGAATACAGTAACACGAAAGACGCAAGGGGTTTCATTTCAGCACAAAAGTTTCTGTAAAGTGTGAGAGGAATATGAGAAGTATTGAAATGAAAAACAGCAAGATAGCTCATTGTGAATTTTTGAATCTGTCAGCAATAGAAAAATATTTTGAATACGTGGAATATTTTAGATGGCCTCCGGAGCAAGGCGATATATTAATGGCTGTCAACTGCCTCGATGAGCCAAAGATACCTGCTACATATTAATGAGCTCTTCTGAATATGAGGCCCACAAATGCGTAGAAACTCCTTTCAGGATTCATACGCACGCACACACTCAAACTGCTGGAAATTAATGAATTTATACGCTTGATAAAGCAAAGATTTGCTGAGACATTTCTTCTCAATTGCAAAACGGTGATTAGTTTGCTAAATGATTTTGAATAGATGGATTAAGAGCTTAAGGTCAGTTTCAGTTGGGGCGTACAGTTTAAAGAGCGATTTAATTTGTGTTTAGTCTAAAATCAGAGCTTTGAATTCAACCAGGATGTGGGGAGGTCACACCCCATCAGCTTTAAAACAACCCTTGAACACCATGTGTTACGATTTGGTTTGGGTCATTTGATCACTTTAAACAGTTCAATTGTGTTTTGTCATCCAGTCACATTCAGAAATGTATGCTATTGTATTGCGTTGTTTTGTTTTTGTTTTTATAAAAAATGCCAGAATGCGCTAACGCAGCTCTATTCAAATGCAAATACATATGTTAAACCGCTGTTCCTTGTTGGTTAAATTACGCTTGTTTAATGTTATTCCAGTTAACGACTTGTTATTATGACCTATGTCATGTGATGTATCAACATGGAGGATGTAGTACATCCAAATTCATTCATACTATCCATATTCATACTAATATAGTACCTAATGTTTTAACTTCATCTAATTCAGTACCTACTGTCACAGTATGCGATTCGGACGCAGCCTAGGTCTGGTTTAAGAAAATGGTATTGGATTGGTTCATGGGTTCAAGTTAGGGATGCACCGGGGGAAAAAAATGGCCGATTTCGATGTACTGTATTTTTCGGACTATAAACCGTGTTTTTTTTTCATAACTTGGCTGGTGCTGTCTTATAGTCAGGTCTAATCTAACGACTAATTGGACGATTAATCTAATGATTCGTTTCTGTTGCTTGATTAATAAAAACCATAATGTTTCTCAACTAAATGCCTAAAACATTCTTAATTATATACTTTAAAGGATGTATCAGTGATTTCAGGCCAGGGGGTGGCCAAAGCTATTTCAGGCGGTCCATAGTCCATGAAAGAAAACGATGTGTAACTATGTATCAAGAAAGCATGAATGAATGCATTATAAGATGTAAACATAAGGGTGAATTTGAAACATTTCTGCTGTATTTCTGTTAAAGGGATTCACCCAAAAATGAATATTCTGTCATCATTTAAACCACTAAAGCCGCTTGTTTTTGTTGTTAATGCTGACACCGTCTATAGCGGCCATTCCCAAACTGTGGTCCGCGGACCACTAGTGGTCCGTGAGGGTACTGCAGGTGGTCCGTGAAAAGGCAAAATAAGAATATGTATATTTTAATATACAAACTCGTTCATATTTTGGGCGAACGTGTACTGCTGCCTAATAAACGTTACTGTGAACTCATTCATTCTGGTGCCTGTGAACGGCACGCTCTCTCAGTTTAACGTCGTTCAATAGGGTGCCAGATTTGTATATTCTTCCAGGCGAAAACCCGACTAAAACACACTGTAAACAGGCCTTAATGTGTACAGGAAAAAACAACCAATCTGGCAACACCGCCACCACTCTGTGTTCACGAGTCACGCTGCATGCGTCATCACAACAACACAGACACTTCTGAAATTCCTGCCGCGCAACTCAAATAGTTTAACATTAAATAACATCATATTTGTCCTAAATCGTTAACGATTAACATAGGCTGCTAACGTATATTCCGGATCTTGAAATAGACTTTGACTAAGCTCACGCTATTTAACGTGCACGTGTGGTGTGCAGTACCTGCGAGTTGTCATACACGCAATGCCTCGCAGCGCTTCTCGCCCGGGGTGCGACCCCCAACCAGCTAGCCTTTCAAAGTATGTGTAAGCAAATACAAAAATTAAAGACAGTCAATGCTTAATGTAAACCCTGGTTGGATAAGGATTTAAAGTTGGACATGAAGATGAAATCTGACGCATTTAGCTTCAGTGTTAAAACTGATCAAATAATTGCTGTCTGTGGTGGTTCTATATGGGCTATAATGGCAATCATTTTAAAAAAATAATATGGGAAAAAATAACTATAAATTAGTTCATTTTTGGAACTGTGACCTAGTTTAACATTTTCAAATATGAACTATGAACTGAACTAGTTCATTTTTAAATTTGTGAACTGTGAACTAAACTAGTTCATGTAGAAAGTGAACTTTCCCAACACTAAGAATATGTATATAAATAATTATGATATAAGGTTAAGAAACCTGTTGTACTGATGTGATGACCAGTTATAGTTTTAGTGCTAGTAAGACTATTTAGATGTGCAGATTAATTCAGGACTTTGTGTAGACATATTTTAAAATAAGTATGAGGTGGTCCGCGAAAATACTTGATTACAAATAGTGGTCCACACACACAAAAAGTTTGAAAACCCCTGGTCTATAGTATTGTATAGAAGTGTTTATTATCGCTATCCTCTCCCACAAAAAATCATATCTGTTCATCCCTAGTTCAAGTACTTGCCAATTCCGATGCTTTTTTTGTGTGTGGTATCGGCCACATTTCCGATACTGGTATCGGAATCAGAACAACCCTTGATCGATGTGCAGAAGTGCAGATCATGTCTGATCCTAATAACTACTAAACTTTTTCTAACATGTTTGTGTGTGTTTAAGGTTCGGAAAGTACCGCAAAGATGGTGTGGATGGTGGAAAGTGGAAGGCTGAGGAAACTCATGCATCCGAGGAGGAGACACGCCAGATGAGACAAGAACAAGAGAGGTATAAACACACACACGCAGTCAGAGCTAATCTCTCTCATCATCAGTCTCTAATCAGAGGCATTTCCTAACACCCTACCTGCCCTCGTACAGAACCGTGCCCACTTCCTCAAACCCTTTTCCTCACTGATTGTTTGAGCCTTGATGTTTGTGTTTTTTGTCTGTCATTGTGTGCATTATTGTAATGTTATGATGTTTGCATATTTTGATGTATATAGTGTTTGTCCTGCTTTGGCTGTTCACCACGTGTGTTTGCCTGCAGGTGTGCGTTCATGTTGTTTTATTAAAAATGTCACGTGAACCCCCTCCATTTTCCCTTCTGTCCTGCGAGATCCTGCTGAAAAAGCCCAGCTCATTCGCTCTCAATATCTTAATATCTCTCTCGCACATTCACATCAGTTATTTTCTTGAATTATTGTAACAGTGTTTGAAAAGCACTATTAGGTCCTGTTATATAGACACCATAACATAAACAATAATGTTACATTAATAATTTGGACCCTTAATTCATTCTACAATAAACTATATATAGATTTGTTCATTCTGAGGTGTTTCATTCATCCTGTGCCGTCCGCTTTTCGTTGTATTTTTAATTTATATGTAGGATTCAGGCGAAAACGCGAGAGATCCGTCAGCGTCAGGCCAGAGAGCGGGACTATGCTGAGATCCAGGATTTCAGCAGCTCCACGCTGACATCACTCCCCACCGAGGATCCCCCGTACGCCGGCATCGGCTCGCTAGAACATGGCGGGTACTACCGGATTCACACGCCACCAGACTCACCCTTTGCACTCAAACAGAGCACCCAAAATGGGCACTCCTCGGCGGCAGACAGGTATTAGGCGATATTCAACCATGTTGTCTTGAATGAATAAGGTGTGTGTGTGTATTTAATAGCTCTTTTTTAAGGTGCCATCGGGGAGCATGCATGCAGTTCAGTTTTGTAAAACAGATCAGGGAGTCTGGACTGAAATGAGTAAAGGTTGTTTTGCATCTGAGTGAATAATTTATTAAGATGGGAGGCACATTTGTTTTACCCTCAGGTAGACCCAGATCCTCCCTGGATTGCATAAGAGCGTCATAGTTGTCTTGGTGAATTTAATAATTCATCAGTCTATTTATACATTGGTTTCACTTTTTAGTTGAAGCAAAGGTTATCGCAGAGTTGAAAGATGCTCTTAATTGATGGCTTGGCTCATGTCTCTCTTTCGATATTACCGTACTTAGAAACACATTCATGATCTGTAATATATGCTTTTAATGCATTTTTCCAGATTTGCTTCTTCAAAATACATACTATCAGTTCCTCTAACCCAAACACTTCCTCTTTTTCGCGATCGCGGAGCGCAGCACAAAATCAACTTGCATTTTTTGCGATCTTGCATAATTTGCCATTTCATTACAAAACTGACAAAAATATATAAACGTCTTACATAAAATAAATGAAATTATCTAATAATCTGTCATTTTGCTAACACACGAGCAGTCCCTCTTTCTTTCTCTCTCTCTCTCTCTCTCTTTCTGGCACGCAGCACACTGTTACTGTAGCAACCCTTGAGCCCACAATGAACATTCAATCCAAATCTTTTGAGTACACATTTATGCTTAACCACATGATCCTTACTTTAATTGTACATTTTTCAAGTTGTAATTCATTATTTTCATAATGATACACATTAAAGAATGTTCTTTAGGACATTAAAGAATGCTTTCTGTCCACTATCATCTCAGCGGGAACAAACATGTGCAAATGTTGACCGTCAGCATGTGAGGACGAGCTGTGTTCTCACTGTTGTTCACTTTTTTTGAAAATATGCTCATTTTCCAACTCTCCTAGAGTTAAACATTTAATTCTTACAGTTTTGGAATCCATTCAGCTGATCTCTGGGTCTGGCGCTAGCACTTTTAGCATAGCTTAGCACAATCCATTGAATCAGATTAGACTATTAGCCTGCTAATAGACTATTAGACTATTAGACTATTAGCCTGCCTCACGCCTGCTACAGAAATGTTACGGCAGCAAAGTCCTTGATTATTACGCCAGAATGAGAGTATAGTACATAGCCATATCTGCCTAGAAAATCACAACTTTTAATTTCCATCGATCTTAGTACACGATGTAACTACAGAAGAGTCAAGTTTTAAATAGGAAAAATATCAAAAATCTTTGGTTATTTTTTTGCGCGATGCTAATGGTCTAATCAGATTCAATGGATTATGCTAAGCTATGCTAAAAGTGGTAGCGCCAGACCCGGAGATCGGCTGAATGGATTTCAAAACGCTGAAAATCAAATGTTTAACTCTAGGGGAGCTGGAAAATTAGCATATTTTCAAAAAGAGTGTAGTGTCCCTTTAATGTAAACACAGTGATATCTAAAGTGAACAAACTGTTTTTGGAAAAAGCAGTTTTAGACATGGGCTTATTGGATCAGTCCTTTACAGTAGGTCTTAAAATGACAGCAACCTCGAAAAACAAACACTCGCCTACCTAAACTTAAAGCACTATTTTTATCTTGATGTTGTATTATTACCCATTTTCATTTGTTTCCTTGTTCCTATTTTATTACTGACAGTTTACTTGATTATTTAATTACTTGAGATTTTTTTTCTTGTAACATTTTATGGTATTCTAATTAGAAAAGAAATGCAAATTTCTTAGCATAATTCTGGAAATCAGTCATTTAAAAAAAAACATGAAATCCTGGTGGGACTGTAATATGTAAGTTATGTGTATTGAAATATTTAATCCAGTAAAGTAAAAACTAAACAGCATAGTTTAAAAAAGTTGTTTTTAAAATAGGTTAGTTTTTAAGTTGTTGTTGCTGTTGTTCATACACTATAAAAATAATATCAAATCAACATATATTTTTGTTACTTTAACTTAACAAATTAAAATATGTCAACTTATGACAAGGCAAAACGTAAAATAGTAGTAACTTGTTCATTTAGTAAATAATGTCAAGAATAATTATCAATATTTATTAACACATTTATTTTAATGATTAGGATTATGTTTTTATAAATATTTCTCTAATCATTTAATTATCCTACAATTAATCGCCTGACAAATATCCATGGAGTTTAATTTATATTATGGGTAAGATGATGTCAAGATTTAATTTTAAAATGTAGACTCTATTTGGACTTCAGCCCACTGTCTGAGGCATTCAAATCTGTGGAAAGTGTTGAAAGCATTCTCAACAAATTTCATAAAACCCAAATTGTGAGAATGTTTTGTTTGGGTTGTGTGAGGCTTGCATGTTTTCTTGAGACTAAAACAAACACAGGCAGAGAATGAGACAGGAAGGGCACTTCCTGTAAGAACCCTCAGGGAACAGGAAGTGGGTGTCATTCCGCAGAGAATGGAACTGTGGGAATAATCCTCACAGATATGGAATAGGGAAGTGGATCCTAACGGGGGCACATTGTGTGGGTGGGGGGCTGTGTAGCCTATATGGGTTTTAGTGTAGAGGCCTGTGTAAAGCTTAAAACGTGCACTAGTTAAGTACAGGCTATTTATAGTAGCATGTATATAAGTTTCCTGTTTTCGGCGTATCAGCTTTAGTTTAGGATCACTTCCTTAGCTGTCACACCAAATTAGTTAAACTCATATATTTTAAAGTATGTGGTTGACATGACGGCCCAAAAAAGACCTTTTAGACACCTGACATGTTTAGGTGTGATTGGATTACTGATTGAAGCTGTTATGTTGCCCTGTGTCATGGTGATGTCATGACATCAACAGGAAGGCATACAGCAGTGACGGCAGGCTAACATAAACTGCCTATCAATTTTGTCTAAGGAGCAAATCCTGCTGCTTGAACAATGTTTCTTTACGGAAATGTTTTTCATCCTTATTTATCCTCACTATAGAGCTTGAGAGATTGAATGTCTACCAAGCGTGAAATTTCAGGTGGGATTGTGCAGTGAAGTATGGAGAGCAGGAAGATAGCACTTATTGTTTATCAGATTCGGTTGTTTTGCACATTATGAATAAGTGTTTTTGAAGGTGCCGTAGAATAGAAAACTGTATTTACCTCGGCATAGATTAATAATAAGAGTTGGTACATGGTAAGACATATTGTAAGCCTCAAACGCATTTGTTTCCTCCTCCTTATGTAAATCCTTGTGCATGCAAAAGACCAATGGAAAACAAGCCAATCTCAACACCAACTGATACGTTACAGTCGGGATTATACATTTAATTAAGTACAATGTTGTAACAATGCTAAAAACAAAGTTGTGACTGCTGAGTTAGCGTTATATGCTAGTTAATGCTATATGCTAACGTTTAGGCTGAAGTTCTACTATTGACATTAAAGTTACGTTTTGCAGATCCATACTGAAAAAAAAACACAACTCCAAAACATCCATTAACATATATCTCCAAAAAAAATTATTATTCCTCAAATTCCGTATTTTTGTCTGATACAGACTCAAACATGAGGTCTGTTTACACACACACAGAGCTACTTAAAGAGCTGCTCTGAGAAACAGCCAATCAGAGCAAAGCTCAACATTATTATTCCTGACCATTTCAAATAAGGTAATAATTTTTTTGCACTTAATAAAGCCACATACATTCTATGTAGATATCAGAGAACAATTTAACATACATTTTTCAATACATTCTTTGGCACCTTTAAATTTTAATATGTAGAATGTATTTATCAACATTTTTGTATTAGCGAGGACCTGCACAAGTGAGTTCATAGTGGTTTTCCTGCTTTTGTAGGACATGTGGCTTTCATAAGTGTAGCAAAATACATATAACCACAGGAATCATATTTTGACTACGTACAAGCAACATAAAACAGAGTCCTGCCGTTAGCTTCCTTTACCCTGTGTGTATTAAAAAACATTGCGCAAAATCTTAGTTTCGTTCCAGAGTTTTCGCACTCGAGAGACATCGGTTTCTGTACACTCGAACCAAAACAGTTGTGAAAGAGGTTACGGTAAAGCCAACAAAAACATTTGTACATTTTCATTGTAACAACATCAGTGTTTTAGCAGGACACACACACACAGCTCATCTGACCTGGAATCGGAATGTTCTAGGCTGTCAGCTTAGTTGCAGTGTGGTTTAAGTCCCTTAGCTTTGTGCTTTTAAGTAAATGAGAAATATATTTGTATAGTCAGCAGATACATATTAAAGCCTGATGAAGGGCTCATACACAAACAGAACCATTAAACGTCCATCTAGGGCGTAATGGTAGTATTATGATGAGGAGGGGTGAAAAGTCTTGGGTATAAGGCTACTCTTTTCCACTGACAGGATACTTTTGCCAGAGCGTGTGCATAATCTGGAACCGTTCCGAGCAATTCCAACCAGTTGAGACCGTTCCAGCCTGGAAAAATCAACTCTGCTTCATTTTTTAAAACAGGCTGATGAATTAATCTTAGAGGTGACAGAATAATGTTTAAATAAAGTTTGCAGAGCTGTAACAACTCATTCTAGATTTTACTCGGGCATTTGTTCATTTATTTGACATCCGAGTCACATAGCCCAGTGGTTCAAACTTTTTCAGTGTGTGGCCCCCCTTGTGTACGGTGCATTCCTTCGTGGCCCCCCAAAGAAAATTTGTGACAAAAAACTATTCTAAAACTCAACATTTTAATAAAAAAAACATTAAATTATACAAAAAGTAGTGCTTTTTGTTAGTAGTCTTATTTTTTTAGGTTTAATTACACAGAATTCATGATACATTAATGTATTTCATAAAATGTAATAGAACTGGGGCCCCCCTGGTACCATCTCATGGCCCCCCTGGGTGCCCCGGCCCCCAGTTTGAAAACCACTGACATAGCCCACACATTATTTTTCAGGCTAAAATAATATCATTTTTATGTATAAGTAATAAAAATCAAATCCACACCTGCAAATTACAGCGGAAAATAGTAGAATTCCACGAATTTTCACGGATTTTTTCAGTGTCCGTCATTAACAAGCGCAAATACCCTGAGCTTGCGTAGGGTGAGCAGTAGTATCCTGTGGTGTTTGTTTTTAATAAAAGGGCATGAAACATTTGATATTTGAGATGAAATAAAACTTACTGTGGATTCTGTCGACTATGTGATGCGACATGATCAATTCAAATCTGTATGCCGAATGCTCTTATTTTTTATTTAAAATATTAACATTTTGTTGTAAAAAACTATTTAATTATCTTAATGCATGCTAAACTCATCATGAGAATGTATTCACACAAGTTTTTTTGCTATAATATATCTCTATTAAAAAATTATTGTAATTTTATATACAAAATATTTTATGGTCTTGACATGCACATTAATTGGTTCATGTTGGTTCAGTTTAATTCAGAGTACTCATTTGGTTTGGTGTATTCAGAGACTAATTGGATTATTTATTGTAAACCTTAAAAAATGTAGTTATTTTGGATTTATTTTGTAATATTTTTTCCTTAAATTGTCTCAGCTCTTTTTAAAACATTTAAAACCACTTCGCAGATTTTCCCAAAAGTTTTCTGAGGAAAAAATCTGACCCTGCCAAAAAAGCATTTATTTCTGTGCTATAAAAACTAATATTATTTTGTGTATTTGGTATAATAGAATGTGTTCACGTGGTTCATGGTTAAAAAACAAATTATTTTCCACATACCGTACATTTTTGTAGCTCCAGATTTCACACTCTTCCTGAAACGCACGGATTTAAAAGCGTTGTGTCCCTGATTGGCCAGCTAATCTGTACTTTGTGATTGGCCTGAATACCTCTGACGTCAGCCGGAAATGTGACACTCCTTACCATGTTTAAAAGATTCGCTCACAATGCAATGCTAACAGGAGTTATTATGAAAGTGTTGGTCTTCTCTTCATCACCAATCCCAAAAAGTTAAATGTTGCCTACAATCCGTGTGTTTGTTGTAGTCTAAGAAAAAAGATTAACGTTGGAGATGATAACTCGCGTCATCGTTTACTTTGGGATTTTTACCTTTTTCATATCGTTAACATGTACATATACACACTTACACACCAAAGGAAATTTAAAAACGTGAGTTGGACAATAGGTGCTCTTTAAGAGCATTGAATCAATATAGCTCTTGTTGGCATGAATTAAGAGAGGTTTACAGATGTTTATCTGCTGTCTGTGCACAATAACAACGTGGCTTTGGAAGAATGTGTGTGTGATCATCCATTTGGTAATCTGTGTGTTTTTGTGATCCGTTTGCATTCCTGAGAGGATTTTATTGTAAATGGAAGGATCATATTAAGAAATGTATGTTTCTCTATGTGCGCTTGTCTAATACAGACCATTTAAATGAATTAAACTCAATCTCTCTCCTATATTTCCAATCCTGCCACCGCTGCCCCCAAGCTGCAAAATTTTACTAGGATTTTATACTCTTCGGTTTTATTAAATTGACTAGTGGATTTGTGAGAGAGTGCGTGTGTGCACACTGTATTTCAGCACAAACAGTCTGTTTTATCACTAACCAGCCATAACCCAGTTGAATCAGGCCTGTCTGCGGTATAGCACTGTGCCGTATGTAAATTAAGCCACAGTAACTGCGTTCAACATGAGCGCTCCTCAAAATTAGGCCTGCAAGACGGTGAGATTCGCCACATGAATTGCATTGAATGCAGATTTTTTGGCTGTGTGTGCGCCATTCATGATTTGCATAATTCCTTTAGTGAATCGCTATCATTTGGCTCAGTTCAGTCTCCCTTCTTGGTGTCATGGGTAAAAATATCCAAGCACTTCCTGTTCACATCAGAGCTGTTTACCATGAGGCCGCTGGCCGGGTATCTGATCCGGGTGTATAATAAACATTCTTGCACAGAAGTGAGCGAGCTGCTGAATGAGTTTAGTCCGAACTTTGTATGTGTGTATGTATGTGTGCTCGTGCTGAGTTGACTATGCGCTCCGTAGGGAATTTGAAAAAAGGAGCGATGCAGAGGCCAATTAAATCCACCAAACACACACAGAGGGTAAACATCTGACTAATCCCAAAACACTCACGCTGAGAACACACACACACATAAAGAAGTTTAAGCTCATTATCAGCATTCCCTGGCACGCTGTGTGGAAAAAATGTAGGGATTAGGAAAATCCAAAGTGTCAGAAACGAACTCGCGGCTTACAGAGGGATAAAGGGAGTCTGACACTAATGCTTATTAAAGAAATAAATGAGTAAAAAGAGTGAAATGAGTAATAAATGAGTTTAGATGTGCCGCTGTAAGGGAAGGAAACCCTTTAGATTGGCGAGTTGAATGATGGATTTACTTCAGTTACAAAGGACTACTAGTCAGTTATCGACTACTAGTCAGTAAACAGCTTGTTGGTCTTTAGCAAGCATTGTATGTACAGTAACTCATACTGTAAAAAGTGAAAGTTGGATTAATATAGACCCTTTTACAGCCCACGTCACTGTGACGTCACCGCTCTAGCTGGAGGCAAAAAATAAGTAGGAACTCATAGCCGGCGCGCTAAAGTTTGAGTTTTTGACTTTAAAATGTCATCTTGTTGTGTTTTTGGCTGCCAGATTAGAAGGAACAGCACTTTTGGTTCAAAAATAAAGTTTTACCAGATCCCGGCAGACATTTCTTCACAGAAATCAAGAAGACAATTGTGGTTGAATGCAATACGGCGCACAGACTAGACGGAGACGAGCATAAATAATACTCGTGTTTGCAGTGCACACTTCATATCAGGTAAAATAATCTATGCATATGTACTGTTGTGTTGGTTTTATCTAGTACAAATCAGCAAGTTTCTGTTTTATAGGTGAAAAGTCGCCAACCTCGCTATTGTTTAGCTTAAATGTTAAACAAACATACAGTGATAGATGTGTATGCCATCGTTTGAATGATCTCTTAAAATAATCCATATTGCTAATCATAGTTAGCCCAGTGATAGGTTACATAAGACAGTAAGCCTAGACAAAATTACCCAAATCCACCTGAAAGTAATTCATATGTTGTCTATGAAATATCTAAAACCTGGTTAAAATCGCAGGAGTTAATTTACAAAAATACCTGTCACGGTCCCGCAGAATCAGTGACTGTACATATTCGGACAGATCCGAAACTTCTTCTGCATCCATGTTTAATAAATCCCTCCTAAAACGTGCTAGTTTAAGCTTGTCAACATAGCCTCTGCGGCTCTTTCTGCCTCCAGCTAAGCCCCGCCCACACAAATACGTCACAATGTTTACCAACTGTAAAAGGGTCTATAAGAAATTATTTTAATTGGTAACATCTAAACATGTATTTTTTAACAAAATTTTTCTTACTGACAATTCTAAGTTAAAAAAGCTTAATTTTTTAAGATGTTACCAATTGAAGTAATTTTAAAAAGTTTTTTCACCTAAAATTTTCTCAATTTAAGTGAAACTTTTAAGTTAACAAAACTACATTTTTTAAAGCTCCTGTAACTTATGCTGTTTCTGTGTATCTGATGTTAATCAGGAGTACCTATAGAGTGGTATTACATCCTTTATATCTCCGAAGAGTCTTTAGTTTGATCAGATTTATAAAAGACAGATCAGCTTTACAGATTCTTTCCGATAACGTACAAAAAAATTGGGAAGGAGGAGTTGCGAGCTGCGGGAGAAGCGAATAACGAGTCAACACTTTATACAACACTGGATAATGATTCACTACATGTTTGTGTCATTTGTATAATATGCACTTGTGCGTCTATTTCCAACATAACACAGAAGTCTTCTTACCGCATGCAACTCATGACCCGGTTGGGACTTTTCAATGAAATCCAGCGTTAAACAAACACACACACAAAACTCCGCTGCTACCCCGGATAAACAAACGATATCCATTATTTCCATAAAGCTGGCTTTCTTAACCTTACATTTCAATTGTTTCCAATGGAAGCTCTGTGTTTTTCTAAAAAGTCAGCAGCTAGCGATTTTCTTCCGAACTGAAAATCGGCACTCTGCACTTTTCTGCGCTGAGCGTCCAGAGTTGAAAAATATTCAACTGTGGGTGAAAAGCTCCGCTTATCAATGTCAGTTCTCACACGGCCATCCAATGGAGGAGGGGCGGGACATTACCACAGCAACCAACCGGCTCACAGCTAAAGCATCACAACTACCAAAGTGGTCAGCTGAAGAAAACTGGCAATCAACTGAATAAACAGCTGACATTCGACGTCCTCCTGGCGTTTTCACCCACGCTTAAAAGTTTTGGTGTACACAACCCCTTAGCGCCCTCAGTTCTTGCGTCTCCCGCTGATTGGCGTGTGGGTGTTTTTTCCGAGGGAAGTGTCAATAAAAAGAAGTGATACATATGGCTTACCCCTGAAACGTCAGCTGGACCCGTATTTGAAAAAAAAAACTTTCGGAAACTTGTACGAACCCTGGCGAATTGCATTCGGCACAGAAATACTCTGTAACACGTCCAACTGCTTTTTTGACACTTTGCTTATGTTTAGCATGAGGAAACCAACTCTTAAACTGTGTTAATAAGTCAGAATGCATGAAATACCTTTGGACCCCCCTTAATGTGTTACCAATTGAAGTAATTTGTTTAGTTAATCCAACTTTTACTTTTTACAGTGTACATTTCAAACATATAATGACAGAATGAATGTTTTACGGTTAACTATACTTTTAAATGCTACAAAAATAGAGTGAAACTATTTTAGTTGTTTTGCTCATCTCTGCACTAGCTGCGTTTCCATTACCCTTCAAATTGCGCAAATTGAAAATTTCGCAAAATCTCCCATATATCGCAAAATAGTTTTACGCTCACATGAGGTGGTTTTTCAGGCAATTCGGACTAGGCCTATTTCACAAAACGGCAATGGAAACATTTCCAAGTCACCTGATGTAAGTAAGTCACATAATCATAATTTTAACATGACATGGTATGTACTAAAAACCCTCCAGAAACACCTCAATACGTGTTTGCTCCCAAGTATAACAGACTTTGGATAACTAATGTTTGGATAACGCTCCTACATCTCTTACATCTGACTTACAATAATGTACTATTACTTCCAAGAAACACTTATATGTTGCCACTCCTAAGTATAAAAGGTTTTCCTTGGCATTAATGTTTGGCTAATACTCTTACGTCTCCTTTGTTTAAAAACAATGCCTAGTGCGGTGAATGTAATATTAGTAAACCTACCAACATCTTTCGACGGGATGTTTGGCATGACTTAGTGCATGTCATGCAAACGCCGCAATTTCGCAATAGTTTTTTGTTGACATTTAGAAAATTACGCTAAAGTTTTGCGCAAATCTGCAATGGAAACTAATGCTAATGTCGTAGAAATTAAGGTACATAACTGTCACTGGCACAGTACTAAATTATCTAACTTAAGGAACCTTTGAGGTACCAATATGTATTTTTAAAGTACCAATACATGCCTTTGAGGTACTAATATATGCACACTTTATTTACAAAGGTCTACGTTTTGAAAGGGTTCTGCCCCAGTGACATTGGAGCGTTTAATTGGACAGAGGTTTTTCTCCAAAAATAGCTGTTGTGAATGGGCGATGAGTTAGTCTATCTGCTTATATTAAGCTCTTACCAAGGATTTTTCCATGGTTTGTGCTATACTAACATTCATATGGGAGTTTTTGATATTTTAGACCCTGAGACTGAACACATGGTTTGTTTTGAAAAGATCTGCTGAGGGTCTGTGTGTTTGCAGTAGCTGGAGGTCCGTGGTCACAGCCGCTGAGAGTTTGTGTTTGGTTGCGGTCTGATGTTTAAAAACCGAACAGTCAGCCGACAGCGCTGAAGCCCCACAGCGCTAATGGTTTAGCATCTCTCACGCGGAGCAAGTTAGATCTTCTAATGATGAATGAATCAGAAGACATTCAGCACAATGCAGAACAACATTACCCTTTTCAGGTTGATTTATTTACTAGGCAATTACAGTGATTTTTCTTAGTTATTCTCTCTCGCTTTCTCTCTCTCTCTCTCGTTTTTACCGGTCAGTGAACGTTTACTAAAGGAATAGTTCATCCAGAAATTAACATTTACTCATTCTTGTGTAGTTAAGATTGTATGACCATCTTTCTTTTTGTGAAACACAAAAGCCCTTTTCCATAATGAAAGTAAAAGGGCATGGAGCTATACAGGCACACCGTAAAGCACCATTAAAGTGTCATAGAAAAGAGGCATGACTCATACGCTATATTGTATGTCTTTTGATCCTGTAAGACGAAAGAACAAAAAGAAATTTATTCACTCAATTTATAAGTTTCATTTCTACTAAGCTGAATAAATGTCAGATGGTCAACAAAAATTTTAAAGGTTAATGCCATTTGACACCAAATCACATGGATAATTGTTTGTTTTGTGACCACACTGACATTAAGTTTAACAACTAATTCCTTTATATGCAAAAGTCTTAAGGTTTCCCTAAAATTCTAGTTTTTATTAGGGCTGTTATTTTATTGCATTAATTCATTCGATTTCTGTCCATTTAGTCTTAATGATTAGTGGTAAACAAACTTGGGTTGGGTCCTCGAAGGGTGGGCTGAACCCAAGCTCTGAAGCTTTAGAGAGAATGAACCCTAGGCCGGGGTTCGAGCCCCAAGTTCAACTCCCCTGCAACAGAACTGCGCAGAAAAAGAACGAGAGGGAGCAGTGAAGGAGGAGGAGGGATGTTGGAAGAAATGCAGCTGTGCACGGAGGCATGAAGACTGCCTTATATATGCTCTTAATGATGATTAATGGGCCTGAATCTTAAAGGGATAGTTCACCCAAAAATGAAAATAATGTCATTAATGACTCACCCTCATGTCGTTCCAAACTCGTAAGATCTCCGTTCATCTTCGGAAACACAGTTTAAGATGTTTTATATTTAGTCCGAGAGCTTGTTGGCCCTTCATTGAAAATCTATGCACCGTATACTGTGCATGTCTAGAAAGGTAAAAAAAAAATCAAAGTAGTCCATGTGACATCAGTGGGTCAGTAAGAATGTGTTGAAGCATCATACAAAATACATTTTGATCCAAAAATGACGACTTTATTCAGCATTGTCTTCTCTTCCACGTCTGTTATGAAGCGCATGAGCGAGACTAAAGTCACGTGACTGCAGTGATGCAGATGACGTACGACATGGCTGTTATCTGTTAGCTGTTATCTGGTGCGCCCCAGCTGTTTTTTTTGGTGCGCCCGGGCTTCGTTCACAGTCTGAGGGGAGACGCACGCTGTAAGTTAAAAAAAAATTTGCAAACATGTCTGAGGAAAACACGTCAGCCATGTCACTGCAGTCACGTGACTTTAGTCTCGCGCATGCGCTTCACAACAGATGCGGAAGAGAAGACAATGCTTGCTGAATAGTCGTAATTTTTGTTATTTTGGGACCAAAATGTATTTTCGATGCTTCAACACATTCTGACTTGACCCACTGATGTCACATGGACTACTTTGATGATGTTTTTATTACCTCTCTGGACATGGACAATATACCGTACGTAGATTTTTGATAAAGGGTCAACAAGCTCTCGGACTAAATATAAAACATCTTAAACTGTGTTTTGAAGATGAACGAAGGTCTTACGAGTTTGAAACGACATGAGGGTGAGTCATCAATTACATTATTTTCATTTTTGGGTGAACTATCCCTTTAAGGCCAGTGTGGTCCATTTCTGCGTGTATGCGAGGGTCTGCGTTCAGTGCATGCGACTAAATTTTTTTCATCAGAAGATTGCGAGCGTACTGTACGCGCACTGCCAGATTTTTGAAACCCCACATAAATTGTACGTGTAGGTCGCACATTTGCGTTTGACAGTGCGCATACACTCGCATACACGTTAAAAAGCAACACATAAATATTGGCATGTAAATGAAAAAAATACCATTAAATTAAATTGAATAAAATAAACAGTGCTTTATATGATTTTAAGATTGGTCTGAAATTTTTAGGTAAGGAAATTGAATTAAGTAATCTAATGTAAAATAATACTGCATAGTATTTACTGTAAAAATTAAATATAGATTTATTAAAGTACAACAGTTAAAGGGGACATACTTTTTCCATGTTTAAGTGCTATAATTGGTTCCCCAGTGCTTCTATCAACCTAGAAATTGTGAAAAAGATCAACCCAGTAACTTAGTTTTGGTAAACCATTCTCTGCAAGCATGTCAAAAAATTGGTCATTGAAATTTGGCTCCCCTGTGATGTCAGAAGGGGACAATACCGCCCCTTAATCTGCACTATCCAACCACTGCACTGCCATTTAGTGCAGAGATCAACTCATTTGCATTTTAAAGGACACACCCAAAACGGCACATTTTTACTCACACCTACAAAGTGGCAATTTTAACATTATATAATAAATGATCTATAGGGTATTTTGAGCTAAAACTTCACATACGTACTCTGGAGACACCAAAGATTTATTGACATTTTATAAAAGTCTTATGAAATGTCCCCTTTAATAATTCCCCTTTTACTTGAATAAGATTTAAGTTCAGTGGTTCTCCCATGGGAAACTCTGTGCTTATGTGTATTTGTGTATATACACAAGTCAGATATCTTCCATCATAACCTGTGTTTACGTGAAAGTGCCATGGAAAAGTACTTTTTTCTCATTCACTCAAGCAGACCCTTTATACTGTAACTACACTAAATCCAGTATTTTCTGTAAACAAGTTAATCTGTCTTCTCTTTTAATTATTAATTATGGGGGCCACACATGCAGACGAGAAAAGCTGTAAAATAATAAAGCACAGACATTAGTAGACAATAACCATCTGCTCAAAGCTGAACATTCCACAGAGACATCTCGCTGTGTGTTTAGTGTGTTTTGATGTATGGTTTAATATCTTTTGTATGCTTAGTGCCCACTGAAGCTCCGGAGAAGTGACATCAAACAAAGGTTGAAAGTTCAAAACCAAGTCAGGGTGACCCAAAAACCAAAAGTTACTGAGATCCTAGTTCTGCACAATCACCATTGTGCCCTTAATTGCTTTTGGGACTGTCTTTGTAATTAGTGTATTGTACAAGCTCTTATTAGAAAGCATTTGCTAAATGATGTGGCTACAAGAGATGCTTTGCAATGTTGAACAGGAAATTAGAAATTCTGTGCCATTTTCAATGCAAATGCGAGTTTTGAACTTAAAGGGACACTCCACTTTTTTGAAAATTGGATAATTTTCAAGGTCCCCAAGAGTTAAACACATGATTTTTGCCGTTTTGGAATCCATTCAGCTGATCATAATTCATGAATTAAGCTTAGCATAATTCATTGAATCCGATTAGACCATTAGCATCGCACTCAAAAATGACCAAAGAGTTCACCTAATTTTTTTTAGGTGAACTATTCCTCGAATTAGATGGGGATAAGATGGGACAGGAGCATGTTGCAGTTCAGGTTAAAACCTGCAGGACCCACGTAAGCCCCACAGCTTAATCCGTCAAAGTCTTTCCCATTGCACCATGGTTCCAGCAGGGTTTGAGCTTTTTTGTCTTTATAGTACAGTACAAAGCTGCAATCTGTTGATTGATGTTTACCCATCTGTACCTTATTCTCCTGTGTTTCAGCGGCGTGTAAAACGGAGGTAGTATCTCATTTGCTGTGTGTGTGTGTGTGTGTGTGTGTGTGTGTGTGTGTGTGTGTGTGTGTGTGTGTGTGTGTGTGTGTGTATTGAAGTAAGTTTCGAGTTGAGCTGAATCGAGTAGATGCCCTCTCTCTGACCCTTTAACAAGATGACCTACTTTTCTGACAGAACATTGTTCTTCTGTTGAGAACTCAACCCTCCACCCATTATTTTTCTCACTGTATTTTTCATTGAGAATAGAGTTATTTGTCAGTAGAGCTGATCTTGGTAGAAATGCTAACTCCAAATAAGGCAGGGGGGCTTGCGTGACTATCTGTCAGACAACAAGGGTATCAGCCCCATTACTTCCTTAGGATCCAAACAGGGATGAATTTTAAATTTCCATGTTTTCCCTATTCAAAGACTGTTACATGAGTAGTTACACGAGTAAAGGGCCGTTCACATTATAACATTAACTATAACGATAAATATATTAGCATTCACACCATAACGATAACTTTATGCTAATTCACTCGCGCAAAGCACTTGCACTTTTAATGGCATTAACTAATATTGGAGATTTCTTGTAATAAAAACTTCCGCAATTGTTGCAAAAGAGTCACTGAATATGTAAATATGTGGTGCATTTACAAAGCAGTTAAACCAGCAGATGTATTCAACAGACTGTGTTTTGCGTAACTGTAAACAGTGAATCTAATAGTTTATGTAATGTAATATCTTACCTTTTGCCGTGGTAGGTGTGGGAGGAAAAACGTTACGTATTGAATTTCACAGCAACTACATCAGCGCTGGATAACTAAAGTAATTTTATTTTATAGACCTCAGCAATGAGCTCCACTGCTATTTTTTGAAGTTTAAATAGATTTGATTGGCTGTGAATGGTTTATCGTTCATCAGTTGGGGGGGGGGGATCGCTCAAAGTAATCCCAACTATATTGTTCAATCTTTATCGTTATAGTTGTGGTGTGAACTTCGCTTTTGTCTTTAATATAAAACGATTTTCAAAACTATATTATTTATAGTTATCATTATCGTTATAATGTGAACAGCCTTTAGTATGGTGGCACAAAATAAAACGTGGCGATTTTTTTAAGGGGATAAAAATGAGAACTATATTGTATGGCGGAATAGCACTTAGTTTGCAGCACTTCAACCTCTGGCACAGTAAAATCATCACTCCTCCTCTCCCTGAGTTTGAGTAACATAGTAAAACATAGTAAAATATTAAAAAACGGTGGTGTTTTCCTTTATCTGGAATAGATATACCAGCTAAGAGTGAGGCGATGGGGTGTAGGAGGGATGATTCAAAAAATGAGCACGAAGTCATGGGATGAGCTATTCATGCTGATTGGTTGAAACTTAATAAAATAAACTTTACATTAAAAATACGAAACTATGGCTGCATATGTGGAAGTGTGACTAAGATGTATAATTTCCAGACTTGGAATGTAGCGTGCGAGCCATATAGACATGTAAACGTTTTTGCACTGAGTTCATTTTTCACACTGCAGTTCGCCCATTTACTGAAGGACATTTTTCAGCTGGCAACACTTTTCATGAAGCCCATGTTGGGTTGGAGACAGTTTTTACTGGTGTGAGACGATTTCATATTTCAGAGCGAGGCAGCGACTCCAGCGTAACATTAAATCTGTCCCCCTTCTCACACAGCTACATGTTCAGATTTAATTGGTCGTGTTGTAGACGCTCACGGTTTGTCGTGCTGTGAGCTCTCTGTGCGCCTGTGCCTTCATGAGACAGTAGCTTAGAAATATTATCTCACTGTCTGTGTTGTTAATGGCTGTTGCAGAGAAGTGTCATTCAGATGAATGAGTCATTAGTATTTTACGTTCAAACGTCGTAACTTATAATCATGACACAGTATAAATATGAGTTGTGAGTTGAAAAATTTATCACATGGCTTGGTGGAAGACTCCGTAGCCTGTGTCTCTTAACAAGGTTGTTTATGTAGGTTTAGTAAAAGGCACTGGACCGAAACGTGTTGTGTTATCTGTGTGTACGTGTACTTTGTGTACTTTCCCATACACAAACACATACAGTCGAGCAGAGCCGGCCTTAAGCATCTGGTGGCCCGTTTCAATAACTAATAGGAGGCCCTACCCACATAAAACATAAGCATAATAGAGCAAAAAGCAAGGATTCCTGTTGGTTTGCATCAATGGTATATTATTTTATTACGTGCACTTTTAGCTTAGGCAGCTCAAAAGAAATGATCCAACCTTATTTAATTACAACTATACAATTATAGTTGCCTCGCCCTTTCATGGACGCTAAATTCTCTGCTTAATTGATTTGCGCAGTATATTTTCAGCTGTCTGGGCTGACTTTAAAAAAAAACATCTCAAACATCCCCTCAACTTGAATTATTTAACAAAAGCAAACAAGACAAGTGTCTGACTGACACTGAACCGAACTTATAAATAAGGATGGGCTCCGCGTTTTTTCAGCACCGTAGACAGCTCACCTGGCGGCGAGCGTAGATTTCACCTAAACCTTATTAGAAATCCACCTTTCTGTGTTTGGGTGCTGAGAATTCCCTGATAAGTTTATCTTTGTCCAGCGATTTTGTCACCTCGTGCTCAATAAAAATCTGAACGAGAGCTGACGGCATCTATGTTCAATAGGCTATTATAAAAACAGTTTACATTGTTATGCGGGAGCAAAACAAAAATAGACGATTTCCAAGCCACTGTAAAAAAGAATCACCCCTCATTTATCTAAAGTTCTTGGTCATTATGTTCATTTAATGGAACATTGTGTGGATGTTGCGTTAGAGGAAAATGCCGTCATGCACAAAATATATTAAAGGCAGTCAGTAAATGCACACAGATGTTATACACATATTTTAAATACAATTAAATACTGCATTAAGGTTAGTATAAAATCCAATAATATTATTTAAAAAAAAAAACCATTGAAATCAGTCCCTAAAATAATGTATTATTAAAAACCTGGAATCGCACTTGCACAGACAAGCCTGATGAGAGAGAGCATGGTCGAATTCAAAACTGCGTGTTTGCGCCCTTGAAGGGCACTTCGGGAAGGGAGCCGCTTAAACTTTCACTCCAGATAAAATGAAAAGGACGTTGCTTTCATTGCTCTATTCTCCAAGTGTATTTTAGCGGTCACAGTCACGCAATGAGACACAATTGCGCAACTCTCTGCACAGCTCTGATATTTGAAGGGAATAAATAGGGCATATAGCGATGAGTACTTCAAATTGATATTCTCTCCATTTGTGACGGAAAATTTGTCGGAATGAATACGACAGGTAACACATTTAAGAAATGTCGGTTTTCACAAAAATAAGGCTATTAAGCTCTCGTCTAGTGATCCCGATGCTAAAGAATAATTAAACCTCTAGAATTATCCACATGTGCACGTTTTCTTAGAGTTTTTATGAAGCACTGTGATGCTGCTGTAAACGATTCTACATTGATTTATAAAAATGAAAGAAATTACTTTTAAAAATAATTTAAATGACATATAATAAATATTAATGCAGTTCTATATTTTTTTTATAAAATACATTCATTTCATATCAATAATCCGATTTCTACAGGCTAAAGCGCGTATGAACGTCCGAGAGAAAATAAAGAGCAGAAATTAATTGATTTAAAATGAAAGATGTGATTGCTTAACACCCACAGGCACTGACAATGTGAGCTCCCCCGTGCAGGAATCATAGCCCCACGTTCAAACATTCTTGCGCCGGGCTGGGGCCCTCCTTTAGGGCGGGGCCCGTTTCAATTGAAACGGTTGAAACATAGCTAAGGCCGCCTCTGCAGTCGAGTGGATAGTTGCAGTGTAATGTTTCACACAGTACTGAGCAGAAGTGAGATGTGTGTGTGAGGTGTTGCTAACAGGCTGTGTGTCGGTGTTACAGGAAATACAGAGAGCCAATTAGAGTATTCTCACCAACAGGTTTCTTTCACACACATACCAACTCCTGCAAAGACATTAGCTCTGCTC
Source organism: Paramisgurnus dabryanus (assembly GCF_030506205.2). Taxonomy (NCBI): domain Eukaryota; kingdom Metazoa; phylum Chordata; class Actinopteri; order Cypriniformes; family Cobitidae; genus Paramisgurnus; species Paramisgurnus dabryanus. The sequence goes on from NC_133342.1 coordinate 2,198,089, forward strand.
CAGAGCCTAGAGAGATGTCTCCTTAACCGCTGTATCACGTGGCAGATCACAACTGTGAGGGGCGTTTCCATGGTGGGGTTCAGAGACCATTAGGAAGGAATCTACCCACATAAAAATACTATAGTAAACTGTAGGTGACTTTGGTATATTATAGTAATATGGTATAATATAATTACTAGATTATAGCATACTATTTACTGGGGTATTTACTATTTACGAAGGTTTTAAAACATTATGGATGGGATACACGATAATTTTTTTAAATGATTAATCTAGCAATTATTTTTCCGATACATCGATTAATCTAACGATTCATTTTTCCAGTCCAATTTTATTTCAATTCGATTATCTGCCCATTAATTAAATAATGGCAATTTATACATGTTGATTTACATAACTGAATGAAAACAAACATGAATTTCTTAACATTGCAATATATGTTTATTGCTCTTAAAATTCCAAAATAAAAAAGACTAAACAAGTGCAAAGTAATGCATTCTTAGTCAGAGGTAGCATTCAATAAAATCGTTTTGCAATGTTTGCAGCGCATACTGTGCAGTTTAATAACAGTAAAAAAGTCTGACGAATCGACGTGCATATTTTGGGCAGAAATATTTTTTGCGTCGACGACATCGATTGTGTCGACTTCGATTATATTTGTTCGTGAACGATTAAAATATCTCCACGATCCACTTTTTTGGAAATATCGTTCTATCGTCCCTACATCAAGTACGCGACAAGTGCAAGTACGCGACAAACTGAGGCATGCTACATGAAGGCGAGTTAAGGGCCGGGTATACATTTTTTCCGCGTCTGCGTTTGGCTCGCGCGCACGCATCCACTGAGCTTTCAAAGTATAATCACCGCGGCTATGCGCAGATGGCTGTGTTCAACACATATGCAATACAAATGATTTCTTATTCAAATTATTACTCTAACTGGACTGATTTGGGACATTTAAAGTACATAAAATTTTTTAGGATTAAGTGAAGAAAAGTAGCCGATCCACCATTGCAAATAATGTTTAGAACAAACATCAAGAAAACAAAGAACTTGAATCAAACATTATGGTGACAAAAATACTCCACAGCTTCTGTTCTTGGAAGAAGTGAAAATAAAAGAAGAGAAAACGATAGTATGTCAGCAAATGCTGTTTATCTTTTTTGTGTATTTTTTGTAGTGGAGTGTCCTGTCTCAATATTTTCTTGCGCATGCGCTGTTGTACGCATGTTGTACTGTCCGTGCATATTTTGTCACCTTGTAGAACTGCATTTTTAAATGGCAGCATTAGTATGGCTGTATTAAGGCCCAGTATTGGGAAAATAGTTTTTTAAAAAACCAACACGAAAAAGAACCATGATTAAAATGATAAAATCACGATATTTCCTAAAACAATCATGATATGATATTTTCCCCAAAATCGCCCACCCCTAGACTGAAGTATAGTTCAGTTTTGACGTGTACGCGAGGGTCAATGTACAGTGCGTGTGACGCAAAATGCGCCATCAGAATATTATGCGTGTATGTGTGCGCACTGGCGGATATTTGTAACCATGCGTACATATGCCGCATAAGCACGTATGGGAGTACATAGTATGTAGTTCAGGAGAGTAATGCAATTTGTCGCACATGCGTAAAGCGTCTTTGTAAGCGTACATGTAAAAACACAACTATGCTTTGCAAGGCTGTGCACTATACTCGATGTTGTGTGTCGATTTTTAGCGGCATCTAGCTGTAAGACAACCAATGGCTCAGTCCACAGCTCAGCCCTCCATTTTGAAACGCATAGAGAAGCTACGCGTTAGCCACTACAGGACAAACACATCATCGTCTGAGACAAAGTAGTGACGAAACGTTTGTCCATTTAGGGCTACTGTAGAAACATGGCGGCTCATAATGCAGACCTCCATGTAAGGGTACCTGCTGTGTTATGTACATAAATATGGCCCTTTCTAAGGTAATAAAAACAATACAGTTCACCACTAATACTATAGTTGTGTGAATTATATTGAATGTCTGTTAAAAGATCCTTCTAAAAGTTAAACAATGCACTTTTAAGTTATTGTTTATCATTCTCACCTTTTTTCTCCTTTGTGTATCAACATCATCAATGTTGCCTTTTTTAGTAGTGAGACTCGAAAACATTTAATTGGCTTTTGGTTGGCATTTTTAATTGGTCATCTTTACATTCGTAAGTCGTATATTTTCGTATTTAAAGCCACTCTGCTATGTCGAGACGTATCGATCCGCACAGCAGATCTCCTGATCAGTCTTAGGAATCACTCTGGTGCTATTGATCTGATACACCTAAGCACACACACTTCTCGCATTGGATTCTGTTAGCGGCAGTAATGGGAAATCAATGCGTACTGACTCCCTTAAATGCACAGGATAAATACTGTTAGGAAAAGGTATAGACACACACATACACACTTTTCTACCTTAAACTGCCAGTCCATTAGTCCTATTGTTGCGTGTCACGCTAATGAAAGCCCTTTACCCATAATGCACGGCACTGTAACCATGGAAACCACACACCGTCATTACATTACTTTGTAATCACAGCAATCACATAAACCACCATGTAAAGCTCTTTTTTTATTTAATTTAGATTTAATTTCTATAGAGGTTTGATTGTTCACTTTTATATATTGCGGTAGTTTTGTGGTAAATCAAGAACGATAAGTTGGTAAATTTATGTGGGTCATAAACATTAGCATGTATATTCACTCAAGTGTCTGTTTTTGAAAACAGGAGGGTGATTATAAGAGTTGTATATCAGTTTAATGGTCAGGGGGTTTCCTGATAACTTTGCCCCAGTCAGGGTGACAGGAGGTCAGCTATATTTCCATGCTTTAACGTTCTCTTCTTTCTCGGCCACACGCGCACTGTTCAGGAAGAAGCGTTGACAGACATATTTGTGGAAAGTTGCCTCCACAAAAGCTCATATTGTCCCCCAGGGGACATAAATATGAGCAATATAGAGTATCATTGTTTACTTACTGGCCCAAGTCAAAACATCCTATTTTAAAGTCTTTCTCATTTTGAGAACAACATAGCAAAGCTTAGCATTCCTCAACAACACCCTACCATCAACACAGGGAGTTTTGGCAAGCAAGTATTATATTCTTTCTTTAGGTCCCCGTATAATGAGAATTTAATTTTTTTTTGTCTCTTAATAGGAATATATTATTTCCCGGACTATAAGTCGCCCTTTTTTCATAGTTTGGCTGGTCCTGCGACTTATAGTCAGGTGCGACTGGTAAGTCAGTATGAATCAATTTTAACATATATGAACCAAGAGACAACATTACCGTCTACAGCCGCGAGAGTCCGATATATGCTGCTCTTGTATTTATGTAATTGAATGAATTCAGTGATGTGAAATGACAAGCCTTCGAACTTGATGCACGTTGGCTTGTTCTGTTCATTTAGCCTATTCAGCCTTCCAGGTATGTTCAGTATGCTATTGTGTATCGTGTAAATAACTGTTTGTATTACGCTAACGTACGGACATCTATTCAGCCTGCTGTTCGGTGTGCTATTGTTTAGTTGAATAACTTGCCTTTCCTTTTGGATTTTGTTAAATAATTTTCTAAATAAATGCGACGTATAGTCCACTGCGACTTATATATGTTTTTTTTGTCTTCGTGACACATTTTTGATTGATGCGACTTATACTCCGGGGTGGCTTATAGTCCGTAAAATATATATTCTAGTCTGCTTGTAAGACACATAATTATATATACACATAAGTATAGTCTGTTTTTTTACGTGTACGCGCACAGTTGAACGCACAGCCTTGCAAAGCATCGTTTATTTGACTTGTACAGGTACGCAGATGTTCGATGATTGCGCATTGCGACAAAATGCAACGCATCTCCTGGGCTATATTCTGCTGTATGTGCATACACAACCTAATACCAAACGCGCAGCATCGCGTTGCTCGCTCTAGTTTACTTGCGGGATTTAACTTAGTGTCATGCAAATTTTTCGCTACAGTTAAATATTTTCAACTTGTGCAAAGGTGCGTTTGAGGCGGATAGCGCATGTTTTTGTGGCTATTTTTCCGCCCAATTTGCGGCATTCGCACCCCCTTCGCGTTTGGTGTGTATGCCCCATTAGAGTCTCTCCCGTCCTTCTGTATGGGTCAACGATTTTTATGACATCATTCTGCACTCCAGATTTCAGGCTGTGAATTAAACGGAATGCTATATTCAGGAGCCACTGAATATCTCCCGCCTTAACAATGCATTGAACAATACTGCAAATATTGCACTTGGTTTTGGCTCGTTGCATTGGTTTTGTTATGTCGTTAGTTTTGTATGTTCATGCCTTTTCTTTGGTTCAAAAACACACACACCAAACACAACCTGAGGGCATTTTCTCATGAAATCCTAATTGGTGTTCAAGTGAAGAATGACTGCTGTGTTTTAGAAATATTCATGGATGAAACACGCACACATACATCCCCCCACACTTACTTATCTTCAAAGGTGAAGTCTAACTGCCACTTTGCTACTTTGTTTCTCATGGGAGCTGAACTGAACTGACTCCGACAGTGCTGAAATCAATCATAACTGTTTATCCACATACACGCACACACACCCACCATAAAGATCTGTGTTAGTTTGTGTGCATGTGCAAAGACTATGAGACAGATCCCACACAGACCTAAACTGCACCTCTGGACCTCGGCCATCTGTGTGTGCATGTCTGTGAAGGTCAACCTTTAATGTGGCTCAAACTCAAAGCTCAGTGGGCCACTGGATTCATATCTCACACTCTGCCTGAAAAGGTTGTGCACCCGTATGTTTTAAATTAGCAGCTCTGACATAAGCACAACACTGTCACTTAAACAGATTCTGCCTTTAACCTTCCAGTCTCTTTAAAAATGTTATCCTACTGTGCCAACCAACACGGTTACCCCTTAGGCGAGGCAACTTGACTCTCTAAAAGTCAAATGGAGAATTAAACGCTTTATTAAGAAGATCTGTAGGGTGATTCAGTATTCTGTACAGCGTGGAGCCTTAATGAAGGCTCTGACAGCGCTAAAATTATCAAGGCCTAATGTTTTAATAATGGGTAGCTGAAGCAGTTAGTAGTGAAATACAACTTCCTTTCCCATTAGAGATGAAATGAAAGAAAATATGGTCTTGCAATAAAGTGCTGTGATGGTATTATGGTACAGTCATGCTAACATATGATAATTGTATGTATGGTACGGACATGGTATTGATAGATTATTCCAAAGTACTTTAATGAATAGTATAGTATTGCCTCATAATGTGTCAAAAATACTTGTTAATCAGTCCCTCCAGAAAAACATGATTATGCGATCGCACGATTTAAGGCATAATCAGCCTTCATAAGTCTGCATATTTATGCGGGGGACCCATTTATTTTAAATATGCTGCACTTTCGCTGCATAAATTGCAGATTTCTGTGCGCAAAATATGCAGGCATTGCATGATTTCATAATCCCCACATTTCCATAGCAAAAATCACATATATCTTGGCAGAAAGTTGAAAAATTTTGCATTTACTTCACACATGCGCAGCCATGTCCCCTGTTGCCATGGGAACGTTATGAAGTGACGTGATTACGTTACAACATCATTGAAAAGCTGCGAAAGCTGTTTTTTGCAAGTTCCCGCAGTTTTTTGCAAGTTCCCGCAGTTTTTTGCAAGTTCCCGCAGTTTTTTGCAAGTTCCCGCAGTTTTTTGCAAGTTCCCGCAGTTTTTGCAAGTTCCCGCAGTTTTTGCAAGTTCCCGCAGTTTTTGCAAGTTCCCGCAGTTTTTGCAAGTTCCCGCAATTTCATCGCATAAAACTGCATAAATATCCATCATATTCCATTGCATTTTTTAAGAAAGCAAGATTTTTGCCGGCAACAATCACAAAAAAAATTATTTTTCTGGAAGGACTGGTTAATACCATGCATGATACATTAATGTTTGTGTAGGCTAATGTCAGTTGTAGGTAAATGAATATTAATGTAATGCTGCAATCCGTAACATTTTTGGTTAGAAATAAATAGAAATTATTATTTAAAACTGTCTCCTTCAGGCCAAAGTATGGTCCATACCCGGCCACATTTTTGAAACCCTGCATACATTGTACGTGTAAGTTATGCATACATGTACAGGACAATGTAGTATGTTGCACACAATGGAGATGTTTTGCATTTTGTCACAATGCGTGTGTGTCGAACGTCTGCCTACACGTATGAGTGAAATAAACCTTGCACGTACGTTTGCGCGTAACACGTAAAAAAACATGTAACAAAACAGAATACACTCCAGGCTTTACAGCATTTTGCACCGGTAACCTAATAATAATTATATAATCTTTGAGCTGTCAGGTTAATTTATGTCATTTGAGTTTATCCCTTATAAAGAAAAGTAAGACAATTAACCTGCAATTTCACGTTTTAAACAGAGGTGACAATAGAGAGGAATCTAAAGAAAATTTGAATTCGCAATAAAATTGAAATGAAAAACTGAAATTTATTTGAAATATTGTGTGTTGTTTAACAAAATCTGTGAGGTTCATTTTTTTTTTTTAAATGCATGTGCCCTCATAAACTTTATTCTCTCTTTATTTCCGGTCATATGGTATGGCAGGTTGGTGGGGTCCGCGAAAAAAAAAATCAAAACTATTAGCGAATAGCAACATGACCAAATTTCAAACAGTCCAATCAATTCTCAATGGACGAATTCAAGTCCAGCATTGCCTTATATTCATTTCAGAAGCCATTTCACTCGGATACACTACTTCCATTTCATGGTGACTTTAAATGAGTATTCTAAATGACAGTATACATGTTTCCTTTTTAAAACCTGTATACTATAAGTATCTAAAGTGTTTGCATATGCTGAACATTGTAAAATAGTTTGGCACTGTTTTGGAGCCTGTTTTTGTTACCCCATGCAGTGGAGCTGGTAGCCGGCAGGATCTTATACCTGTTCTCAATTTCTGGCTGAACAAACACATGCATCCAGCCTTCACTGAGATAGATCTGTTTGTGTTTAAGTGTGCACAAGTGGTTATATTCCCGTACGGAGATTTTCAAACACATTGTTTCACTTTCAATGAACTGAGACCCTTCTGTCAGGCTGTCATTCATAGAGGCTTTTGCAGAGCGAATCTTTAGAAAAGTCTTCTTTGCTCTTAGTTTTTCTCAGATTAGAGGGTGGATTGACAACATCTTACACCCACTTCGCTAGTTTTTTTTATCTCTTTTTAAAGCTTTAAAAGCTTTAGGTCTTTCATAGATTTAAAGTGTAACCTGTCAAAAATATAATTGGACAGATGTTTTGCACCATCTCAACAGGACAGAGGTTTGATTAATCACAGTTTTTTATGTGCAAAAAAATATGATTGGTATTAGAAATGTATTGTTGTGTGTTTTTCTTTTGTAAGTCACCTTAAATAATGTACAGTAAAGGATATGGAAAATATGTAATTCTTTTGTAATCAGGTGCAGAAAAGCATCATTAAGACTTGATATTGACAAAACAAGCCTTGCGGTTAAAATATCACTGATGCATTTAGTAAAAAGCTTATTATTGGCTGCTACCAATATGGATTTGATATACAGTATATTGTGCATCTTTATTAAATGATTTGTTTATAGCTACCCAGTATCTCTTCTTAAGATTTGTGTTGAGTCCACAAGAACATCGGCAGCCGTCTTTCCATTTGTGAAATTATAGCAAGCACTGTACTGCCCAAAATAAGGTGGTCTATCCATTTCAGCAGGAAAGTGTGGTTGCCATAGTGATAGTGGTTCTTGTATGCTCTAATGGCGACTGGAAGTCTTTAAAGTACATTAAAACTGATGTTATCACAATTCCTCACATCCACAGTGCTCTCAAAACAAATTATGACCCATGATGGCCCATATGTCTCCAAATCTCTTTTCACAAGCCAGAAGCTGTGTGCATATTGATATTAGATGCGGCATTAGAACAATCTTTCCTTTCATGAAGAGATCAGACAGATTTTTATCTGCTTGTATTTTTGTCTACCAGGGCTTTTAAAAGCTTTTGCTGCATGACTGTACACTGTGATTTTGCTTCCTGTAGATGTGCCATTTCGGTAATGGCTCCTGCAGATCATAACAGTCATTATGATCATTCTTTTTCTCTTCGAATCCCTATTTCTGTTTCTTTCTCTATGATGAAGCAGTGAGAGGATGAATGGCAGATGGGCCTGTGAGAGGGTGAACGTCAGATGGGGCTGTGAGTGGTTGAATGTCAGATTGGGCTGTGAGAGGCTGAACGTCAGATGAAGCTGTGAGAGGGTGAAAGTAAGATGAGGCTGTGAGAGGGTAAATGTCAGATGAGATTGTGAGTTGCTGAACATCAGATGAGGCTGTGAGAGGCTGAACATCACATGAGGCTGTGAGAGGATGAACATCACATGAGGCTGTGAGAGGATGAACATCACATGGGGCTGGAAGAAGGAGAATATCAGATAAGGTTGTGGATGATGAACATTAGGTAAGGCTGTGAGAGGCTGAACATCAGAAGAGGCTGTGAGAGGGTGAACGTTAGATAAGGCTGGAAGAGGGAGAGCGTCAGATGAGGCTGCAAGGAGGAGAAGGTCAGATGAGTTTGTGGATGGTGAACATCAGATGAGGCTGTGAGAGGCTGAACATCAGATGAGGCTGTGAGAGGGTGAACATCAGATAAGGCTGGAAGAGGGAGAGCGTCAGATGAGGCTGCAAGGAGGAGAAGGTCAGATGAGTTTGTGGATGGTGAACATTAGATGAGGCTGTGAGAGGCTGAACATCAGATGAGGCTCTCAGAGAATAAACATTGGATAAGGCTTTGGGAGAGGGAGAGCGTCAGATGAGGCCCTCAGAGGATGAGCATCCGATGGGGCTGTGAGAATGACTGTCAGATGGGTCTTCAAGATGGTGAACGTCAAATGAGGCTGTGAGAGAGTGAACGTCAGATGAGGCTGTGAGGATGGATGTTAGATGGGGCTGTGCGAGGGTGAATCTCAGATGAGTCTACAAGAAAGATAATGTCAGATAAGGCTGGAAGAAGTTGAACATCAGATGAGGCTGTGAGAGGCTGAACATCAGATGGGGCTGTGAGAGGCTGAACGTCAGATGAGGCTGCAAGAAGGATAATGTCAGATAAGGCTTTTCAGAGGTTGAACGTCAGATGGGGGTGTGAGAGGGTGAACATCAGATGAGGCTGTCAGAGGGTGAACATCAGATGAGGCTGTGAGTGGCTGAACATCAGATGAGGCTGTGAGAGGCTGAACATCAGATGAGGCTATGGGAGGCTGAACATCAGATGATGCTGGGAGAGGGTGAACATCAAATGAGGCTGGGAGTGGGTGAACATCAGATGAGGCTGTGAGAGGCTAAACATCAGATGAGGCTATGGGAGGCTGAACATCAGATGAAGCTGGGAGAGGGTGAACATCAGATGAGGCTGGAGGAGGGTGAACATCGGATGAGGTTGTGAGAGGGTGAACGTCAGATGAGGCTGTGAGAGGCTGAACATCAGATGAGGCTATGGGAGGCTGAACATCAGATGAGGCTGGGAGAGGGTGAACATCAAATGAAGTGTGGAGAGGGTGAACATCAGATGAGGCTGTGTGCGGCTGAAACATCAGATGAGGCTGAACATCAGATGAGGCTGGGGGAGGGTGAACATCGGATGAGATTGTGAGAGGGTGAACGTCGGATGAGGCTGTGAGAGGCTGAACATCAGATGGGGCTGGGAGAGGGTGAGCGTCAGATGGGCCTGTGAGAGGGTGCACCTCAAATGAGGCTGTGAGCGGGTAAACGT